>NC_092122.1:8921353-9178853 GCF_045679555.1 Salvelinus alpinus
GTTTATAGTTTTGTGGCCATAGATGTTGTTTTGTGGCCATTTGCTAATTTTTCGGGTATTGAGGAATGTATGTACTTTACAGGACACTGGTTTTATACTACGTCTTAAATTTCTCAATCCCATGTTTTGTTTTTAATATCTGTCCGTTTTTGTAAGTTTTGATGCTGTATTGTTTTTTTATATATACACCTCTGTTCTGTATTGTTATGGCACTGAAATAATATAAATATAGAACATATGTTTTTGTTGTTACCTGTCCTCTCAGACTACACAACATCCAATGAAGATCATTGTAGTATTATTTACCCCCACCACCAGGCGAAGACCACATTTGAGACACAGTTACACCACCAGAGGGAAGCAAAGTACAATGTTCCTTTCATTTCAGTCACTTGCTTGTGCAAGGCTTCTCAGTTCTCCTATGTGTTGAGACTTGAGAGACTCACATAGGCAAATGGATCAGAACAGATAACAGAGGGGAATCTTCAGTCATATTTTCTGTTTCTACACAACACTTATTGTATATTTATTGGAGAAAGCCAAACAGAAACTGTTGCCTACAAGGACAAGAGTGGTGGAGGCCTGTTGAGAATGTACACTACCGGTCAAAAGTTTTAGAAAAACCCTTGAATAATTTGGTTTTCTTGAATTTTACTATTTTCTACATTGTAGAATAATAGTAAATACATCAAAACTACGAAAAAACACATGGAGTCAAGTGGTAACCAAAAAAGTGTTAAACAAATATTCAAATAGTCACCATTTGCCTTGATGACATCTTTGCACACTCTTGGCATTCTCTCAACCAGCTTCATGATGTAGTCACCTGGAATGAATTTCAATTCAACACTTTTTTAGTTTGGTGATTCCATATGTGTTATTTCATAGTTTTGATGTCTTCACTATTATTCTACAATGTACAAAATAGTACAAATAAAGAAAAACCCTTGAATGAGTAATTGTTATAAAACTTTTGACCGGTAGTGTATAGTTAAGCAATAAGGCATGGATGGGGGGGTATATGATCCACGTTGTGTCGTGCCTAAGAACAGCCCTTAGTCATGGTATATTGGCCATATTGTACCCTGATGAAGACAGCTTGCCTGTCGAAACGTTGGTAAATTAAATATTTTTGCTTCTGATCTCCTAGAGTGTGCGGCTCTCCTTTATTTTTAAGTTTTCTACTCTGCTAGCCAGCACCTCGCCTAAATAGGTGTGCGTTTCTTTTTCTCCTATATTGACCATATACCACAAATCCCCGAGATGCCTTATTGCTATTATAAATTGGTTACTGACATAATTGGGCTTCCGAGTGGCTCAGTGGTCTAAGTGCATCTTAGTGCTAGAGGTGTCACTAGAGACCCTGGTTCGATTCCAGGCTGTATCACAACCGGCTGTGATTGGGAGTCCTATAAGGTGGTACACAGTTGGCCCAGCGTTGGCTGGGGTAGGCTGTCATTGTAAACTGACTTGCCTAGTTAAATAAAGTTTTTTTTTTTAATGATTTGAGCAGTAAAAATATATGTTTTGTCATACTGGTGATATATGATCTGATATCATATACCACGGCTGTAAGCCAAACAGCGTTCAGGGCTCTAACCACCCAGTTTATAATACAAGATGTATCTCTTCAGGAGTTGAACATTTCTAACCTTACATACAGTACCTAGCTGGTTATTTCCCCGATATTCCTATCCCATGCAACAGACACAATGGACTTTCAGAGGTTAATGACTGGTGAGGTGAGGAGAATGAACATGAGTTTTAGCACTGTGTTGGGAAGGGGCTTTTACTCTACAGCCCAGTGCCTCTCATCTGACACCTGCTGAGATCAAAACACACAGCTCATTTACAGCCATTCAGAGGACAATGGGATATTATGACCCCTTGCTGAGAACCTGTCTTCCTGTCACAGAGTCTGAGGAATAAGAGGGGAGAACAGGGAGGAGGATAAAGGAGAACAGCTAGTATTACATTGGCTGACTCCATAATTCTCTCTCATGGATTGTGTGAACACTGGCTGGATTTAACCCTCCGATGCCCCAGGCAAGGTCAGCCATGTACAGAATCCTGTAGCCTGGCTCTTCCCAAACTGGGGTAGCAATGCCGTCCGGGGTACGCCTAAAAAAAATGTGATTCACATTTTCAAACAGTCAATTTAGACTTTTCAACAGGGCTATACATTTGGGTGATGTTTTTTTCTTGCCTGAGTAGCCTCATATCACTGCCAAAAATAAAATTAAACCATCCAATGTTCAGCAAATAACAATTTTCAGTATTATGCAATGATATGCGAGGCGACCATGTAACGCTTTTACAATAGTGCGCTGGTTACCGGTATCAATTGACACGTTTTTTTAAAATTGAGAGATGAGCTTAAAGTTGTCTTTACTGACCATACTTTTCACCTATCTGACCGCTTGCATGCAGTGGCGGTTCTAGACCATTTCAACTGGGGGGGCCAAGCTGGGGCCAGTTGTACTGTTAGAGTGGCCAATTACATTACATTTACATTACATTTAAGTCATTTAGCAGACGCTCTTATCCAGAGCGACTTACAAATTGGTGCATTCACCTTATGATATCCAGTGGAACAACCACTTTACAATAGTGCATCTAACTCTTTTAAGGGGGGGGGGTTAGAAGGATTACTTTATCCTATCCTAGGTATTCCTTAAAGAGGTGGGGTTTCAGGTGTCTCCGGAAGGTGGTGATTGACTCCGCTGACCTGGCGTCGTGAGGGAGTTTGTTCCACCATTGGGGTGCCAGAGCAGCGAACAGTTTTGACTGGGCTGAGCAGGAACTGTACTTCCTCAGAGGTAGGGAGGCGAGCAGGCCAGAGGTGGATGAACGCAGTGCCCTTGTTTGGGTGTAGGGCCTGATCAGAGCCTGAAGGTACGGAGGTGCCGTTCCCCTCACAGCTCCGTAGGCAAGCACCATGGTCTTGTAGCGGATGCGAGCTTCAACTGGAAGCCAGTGGAGAGAGCGGAGGAGCGGAGGAGCGGGGTGACGTGAGAGAACTTGGGAAAGTTGAACACCAGACGGGCTGCGGCGTTCATTAGACATTAGACATTAGACGTCATTGTTGTCATATCGTTTTCTTCACTGCATTGCAGGCATTAGCAGGCAAAAGACCATGTTCATAATCATCATCGTTGCCACTGTCTAATAACGGATAGTTATGTAAAAATTATTTCATACTCCACATTTAGGGGGGCCACAAGGGGGTCCAAAGTTGTTGTCACAGGGGCACTGCCCCCCCCCCCAGAAGCGCTAGTGCTTGCATGATGATGAGTTTCTCACACGACTGGCCTATCTGGGAGATGTTTTTTCTCGCCTGAATGATCCGAATCTAGGATTACAGGGACTGTCCGCAACTATATTCAATGTGCGGGACAAAATTGACGCTATGATTAAGTTGGAGCTCTTCTCTGTCTGCATTAACAACGACAACACACAGGTCTTTCCATCATTGTATGATTTTTTGTGTGCAAATGAACTCAAGATTACGGACAATGTCAAATGTGATATAGCGAAGCACCTGAGTTGAGCTGGGTGCGCAGTTATGCAGGTACATTCACGGAACAGACGACACAAACAACTGGATTTGTTATCCCTTTGATGTCCTGCCTTAAGTCCACTTACCGATATCTGAACAAGAGAGCCTCATTGAAATTGCAACAAGCGGTTCTGTGAAAATGTAATTTAATCAGAAGCTACTGCTAGATTTCTGGATAGTGCTGCCCTCAGAATATGCTGCCTTGGCAAATGGCGCTGTTAAGACACTGATGCCCTTTACAACCACGTTTTTATTTATTTTATTTCACCTTTATTTAACCAGGTAGGCAAGTTGAGAACAAGTTCTCATTTACAATTGCGACCTGGCCAAGATAAAGCAAAGCAGTTTGACACATACAACAACACAGAGTTGCACATGGAGTAAAACAAACATACAGTCAATAATACAGTAGAAAAATAAGTCTATATACAATGTGAGCAAGTGAGGTGAGATAAGGGAGGTGAAGGCAAAAAAAAGGCCATGGTGGCAAAGTAAATACAATATAGCAAGTAAAACACTGGAATGGTTGATTTGCAGTGGAAGAATGTGCAAAGTAGAGATAGAAATAATGGGGTGCAAAGGAGCAAAATAAATAAATACAGTAGGGAAAGAGGTAGTTGTTTGGGCTAAATTAGAGATGGAATATGTACAGGTGCAGTAATCTGTGAGCTGCTCTGACAGCTGGTGCTTAAAGCTAGTGAGGGAGATAAGTGTTTCCAGTTTCAGAGATTTTTGTAGTTCGTTCCAGTCATTGGCAGCAGAGAACTGGAAGGAGAGGCGGCCAAAGGAAGAATTGGTTTTGGGGGTGACCAGAGAGATATACCTGCTGGAGCACGTGCTACAGGTGGGTGCTGCTATGGTGACCAGCGAGCTGAGATAAGGGGGGACTTTACCTAGCAGGGTCTTGTAGATGACCTGGAGCCAGTGGGTTTGGCGACGAGTATGAAGCGAGGGCCAGCCAACGAGAGTGTACAGGTCGCAGTGGTGGGTAGTGTATGGGGCTTTGGTGACAAAACGGATGGCACTGTGATAGACTGCATCCAATTTATTGAGTAGGGTGTTGGAGGCTATTTTGTAAATGACATCACCGAAGTCAAGGATTGGTAGGATGGTCAGTTTTACAAGGGTATGTTTGGCAGCATGAGTGAAGGATGCTTTGTTGCGGAATAGGAAGCCAATTCTAGATTTAACTTTGGATTGGAGATGTTTGATGTGAGTCTGGAAGGAGAGTTTACAGTCTAACCAGACACCTAGGTATTTGTAGTTGTCCACATATTCTAAGTCAGAGCCGTCCAGAGTAGTGATGTTGGACAGGCGGGCAGGTGCAGGCAACGATCGGTTGAAGAGCATGCATTTAGTTTTACTTGTATTTAAGAGCAATTGGAGGCCACGGAAGGAGAGTTGTATGGCATTGAAGCTCGCCTGGGGGTTGTTAACAGTGTCCAAAGAATGGCCAGAAGTATACAGAATGGTGTCGTCTGCGTAGAGGTGGATCAGAGACTCACCAGCAGCAAGAGCGACATCATTGATGTATACAGAGAAGAGAGTCGGTCCAAGAATTGAACCCTGTGGCACCCCCATAGAGACTGCCAGAGGCCCGGACAACAGACCCTCCGATTTGACACACTGAACT
The DNA here is from genome assembly GCF_045679555.1 of Salvelinus alpinus. Lineage (NCBI taxonomy): Eukaryota > Metazoa > Chordata > Actinopteri > Salmoniformes > Salmonidae > Salvelinus > Salvelinus alpinus. Next base: position 8,926,546 of record NC_092122.1, read on the forward strand.
CTATCAGAGAAGTAGTTGGTGAACCAGGTGAGGCAATCATTTGAGAAACCAAGGCTGTCGAGTCTGCCGATGAGGATGTGGTGATTGACAGAGTCGAAAGCCTTGGCCAGGTCAATGAATACGGCTGCACAGTATTGTTTTTTACATTTTTTTATATACTTTGTTTTTATTGTAGGAACAGTACAAATAAAGTAAAATAAAAGAACAACAAAAAAGATCTGGCAGTTACAGTGCACTTCATACCTTCATCATCATATCATCATATTAGTTACATTGGCATCTTTGAATTAGACCTTTTCCAAGTACGAACCCCATTTTCCCCAGTATTCCTGACCTCTCTCCTGTTGAGTTCTTAAAGCAAAGGTCATACGCTCCATGTGGTATATTTCTTCTACAATGTCTATCCATTGTGTCACTGTCAAGTTTTGATCTCTTTCTTGTGCAATTCCCCACTTGAAAAGGACAGTCCCTCCACATGAAGATTTTAACTGGATTTCACTCAATAAACAGCCATGGAATCAGTTGTTTGTCTTTTATTTACCATTCTTTGGTTGGCAGTAAACAGGTGAAAAACCTCAAAAAAGAGATGACAAATACTATTTGAGTTGACAGCCCAATGAAATACAAACTTATCCACATTCACCCCAGATAAACACATTTCTGCTACCATAAAACACAAGGTTTCCACTTTTAAGCAAATGTTTCCCAAAATAGAAACCCACCATTTTTAATCAAATGAGCAGAATCTGTATATTTATCTAAATTTGCATTTTAGCCAAATACATTCAAAATATTTTTAGTAGTAAAAAATTACATTTATTTTCTAATCAGTAGTTTTAAACAGACAAATCTTTCATTTTTTAGACAAAGATTTTTTAGACTATACATTTGTTACTGAATTAAGAACTTGGTTTACTAAGATTTCTACAAAGTTTAAATTACTTTTAACCATTTCAAACAAGTTCTTTGTCAACAATGAATTTGGCTCTTCTTACTTTTCCTTTATACCCCACAAACAACATTTGAAGTTATAAATACCACTGCAAAAGTCCTATCAAAGTTAGGAGTTAAGAGTCTGTGTTTTCCAGAGTATCATTAGCAGTGCACTGCTTAAGTCAGTCTAGCCAAGCATGGCTAATATGGCGCTTACCGGCTGTCTTTCACAGTTTTGTGGAGGGCTTGGACTTGCACAGTCACCTTGATCACAAAGATGAAGTTTCCTTGGTCTTGTGGTGTTATAAATGCTCCTTTCACTGCGGTCTAAAGACAACAGCAGAGCCAGGTGCTGGCACGCCCAGATTGCCTGGAAGATTTGTTCCACCTGGTTCACCACTGATTGAAGGAGGAGGAGTTTCACCACTGAGGAGCTCCCAGGCAGTTTGTCAGCACACCTCCCACTCAATCTTCCCACGGGAACCGATGGAAAGATCGTAAATCAGCACCTACATACTGCCGGTCAGCTCCGAGTTTGATCCTCAACTGGTAGCAAGACAACCAGGCGTCGAACATCTCTGTGCAGGACTGTGGTTTGCGTAGCTTCTTTCAGGACTTTGGCCGATGGCCGGTTTAGTGCGGGTTTTGTGACAGGAAGGCAGGAGCTTTGGACCACTTTGACGTTCACGTCTCGAACAATGCCCTTAGCATCTGGATTAACGCTCACCACCCGTCCTAGCTTGAATTGGCCTCTCACTGCATTTTGGTCACACAACCAGACAATATCTCCGACAGCAACGTTGCGATATGAAGTGTGCCATTTACTTCTCAGAAATAAGTTTGGGCCGGCAAGCTGGCTCCAAGACCTCCAGAACTTGTTGACCTGGTTCTGCATCTCTCTGAGTCTCTTGTAAGGGTAGTTCGCAAAGTCAAATGTTCTGATCTCACCGCTTGGAGAGGCTCGGCCCAGGAGAAGTGTGTTGGGTGACACACTGCACGCTTTCTTCATGGCTCTGCACCCTGGCATCTATTGGGCATTCGTTGGCAAGGTTTGCAGCAAGTTGTAGTGTTGTCTGAAGCTCGCTGTAGCTAAGGCCAGTGTTGTTGCCCAGACTCTGCAGTGCCTTCTTGAGAATGCGAACAGCGGCTTCAGCAGCCCCATTGCGGTGAGGTGAGTCAGCAGGGTGAATTGTCCACTCCCATTTGGTACCTTTTTGAGCCGACATCTCTTCTATTGAAGTTCTATTCTTAGCATCCAGGAACTGGTACAGCTCTCTTAGGACAGGTTTGGCGCCGATGAAGTTTGTCCCCGGGTCGGACCAGATCTTTCTTGGGTGCCCTCTAATTGCAGTAAAGCGTTGGTAAGCCATCAAGAAGCTCTCTGTCGACATTGTGTTGACCAGGTCTGCATGAATTGCCCTGCTGGCCATACAGCTGAAGACGACACCCCACACTTCATTGAGACCCGTTTCTTGATGTCATCTTTGACAAGGTACGGTCCGAAGAGATCGACTGTAGTGAACTCGAACGGAGCTTCAGGTGTGGCTCTTTCAGCAGGTAAGTCAGCCATTACCTGTTCGCACCTTCTTGCTCTTGACTTTTTGCAGAAAAGGCAGTTATCCACTACTTTTTGGGAAATTTTTCTTCCTTGGATGACCCAGGCTTTCCTCCTCATTTTCAGCAGGGTTGCAGCCACACCTTCATGACCCTCCTCGTGCGCCTCCCGTGCCAATAAAGTAGAGACCCATGCATTGAAAGGCAGAAGGGGAACTGCAGCGCCATCCTCCCTGAAACCATGGATTCTCCCACCGCAGACTAGTAACCCAGACTCTGGCTCTCTGTACACAACCAAGCGGTCCGTAGTGGTAGTTGGGAACGTCACCCCCTCTTGAGCAGCAAGATAGATGTCTCTTATTGCCTCTTGACGTTCTGTGGCGGTGATAACTCCTTTTGTGGGAATCGCCTCCCACTTTGGGGTCTCGATGGACTTTGTTGCAGATCTAAACTTTTTGGCGGCTCTCCAGATAAAAGCAACAGTCTTGATTAGACACTTTAGGCTACTAAAGCGCCTCTCATCCACCAAGTTTAGGACAGCTGCAGGAAATCGTCCCACAAGACTTGGAAGACTTCATTTCGCTTGGGCTCTGGTGAGTGCTGCCACAAATGACTTCTTTTGCATATTGTTAATGCTCTCTCGAGCTGTCACAGACACATCTTTTGACGACATAATTGGCCACTCGCTTTCTGGAAGATATAGAAACTCTGGCCCTTGCTGCCACTCTGAATGGGCATCAAGTTCCTTTGGCCCAGCTCCTCGAGTGATAATGTCGGCTATGTTGAGTGGTCCAGGGATCCACCACCAGTCCTGTAGCCGTGTGCTCTCTTGGATCTCTCCAATTCTATTAGCGAAGAAAGTCTGAAATCCATAGCTTTCACGCTGGATAGCTCCAAGAACAGTCTGACTGTCTAACAAATGGTACCACCTTTTTATCTGGATCTGGGTATGCTGTTCAAAGTACTTTTTCAGGCGGCTTGCAAAGACTGCACCGCAAAGTTCCGCTTTGACTGCATCCCCCTTCTGGTCTAGTGGTGTCAGCTTTGCTTTTGACTCCACTAGTCGAATTGTTAATTGTTTGTTGCAGTTCCACCGCAGGTAGAGGACAGCACCATAGGAGCTTTCACTGCCATCTGAAAAAGTGACAGCGACTGGTTCAGTTGTTGCCTTTGGTGGAGTAAGAGCTCTTGGGAACATTACTTTGCTTAGCTGGACGTACTCCTCAAAAATTCCAATTGCATCTTTGCGGAGCTCATCCGACAGGGGAAGGTCCCATGTGTCCTTGACCATGCTGCACTTTGGTTTTGCCTCTTGGAATGCCCTTCGGACCAAGATAGCCCCTCTTTGCTTTGATGGCGTTGTCAGGCCAACTGGGTCGTACAAACCAGCAACTTGACTCAGCAGTTCACGTCTTGTCAGCGGGTCTGATGTCTGTGCTCGTACTTCTTCTAGCAGTAAGTCTTGCCCAAGTCTCATCTTTTTCTTCCGCCTGGAGAAGTTGACCCTCACCATGACATGCAACACGTCTTCATCCACAATGTAGCCGAGACCGAGCGCCTTGTTGTCTTCCTCCTTAAGCTGATTTGGCAGGACAACATTTGGTGATGCCTTTTCTCTTTCTCCTTTATTTTGGCCTGAGAAGACCCAAGGCTTCAGTGCAAACCCTCCTGCTTTTAGAATCAGCTCCACATTCTTTGTGATTTCGAGTTTCACGGCAGTTGTGGGATGTCAAGATGTCATCGACGTAGCTGTGCTCATGTAATACTTGGCATTCATCTGTGAGGTGGCTGAATTGAGGCAGGTTAGCCGTCTCCCTCATAGCCAGTTGTGCTATGCACCCTGCTGGCTTGTCCCCGATATTCACTCTGGTTATGGCGTATTGTTCCACCTCATCGCCCTTTGAATCCCGCCACAAGAACCGGTGTAGATGGACTTCCCTCTCCTCGAGCCACACAGAATTGTAAATTTTTCTGACGTCTCCTAGAGCGGCGTAGGAGCCTTGGCGGAACTTGAGGAGGACAGCTCGAATCGGATTGAGAACTTCAGGGCCTTTCATCAGAAGGTCATTGAGACTTTGGCCTTTGTACTTCTGACTGCTGTTCCAGACAAGTCTTACCGGAGTTGTAACAGAGTGGGGGTTGGGTGCGATAAGATGACTAATATACCAGACAGGTCTATTCCAGTTGGTTAGATCCTCTTTGGTCAGCTTTCTTGCAGCCTGGCGGTCAACCATTTCGTGGACTTGAGCACCATAGGCTTTTTTCCACTGCGGTTCTTTGGCGAGCTGTCTCTCTGTTCTGAGAAAGGTTGCCTCCACTGCTTTTATGTTGTTTGGCAATGTAGATGGGTCAATGAGCCATGGATACCTTGCATGCCAGTGTGGACTATCACTGTGGTCATCAGCACCAACATAAGTCAGCACATCCTTAACAACTTCCAGCCCCCTTTCTTCAGCCAGAGTCATTTCTTTGCCACCAAGTTGACAACTGCCGCAGCGACATCCTCCACATTTTGGGGTGCAGGGGGCGCCAATGCTATCCCATCTCCACCACTCAATAAAATCCAGAGTGGAAATAGCAGAATAAGAAGACTTGATGGTAGGTTTGGCGCAGATATGTTCTTCATACATCAATGCTGCTGTTCTCATGGATCTGGCGAAGTGCGCTCTGGACTGGTGTGCTGTAACTGTAGCCTCTTCAAACAGACCAGGGTGTGTCCCTGCAATTGTCTTTCCCAATGGCCCATCCCATAGTACAAGGTCCCCAACGGTGCGTATTTTCTGTGGGACCAGTCGCCCTTCCTTATGGCTTATCAAAAGCTGTATCTGTCTTGGTCTAACAAGTTCATTTTGGGGGACATCTGGAAATACTCCAAAAATTATTTTGGCTGTCACATGTTTGTGAATCTCTGCAATGCTGTCCAAACCATAGCAGAGGAGTTGGTGGGATCTGACATTGCCTTGCTCTGTGCGGACCCGGATCTTTAGGAGGTACCGTTTTGTGGTGACTTGAACTTTCATTCCTCCCACACCATGGACAACAAGGGTTATGGCTTCACTTCTAAGGTTCAAACGATCAGCTGCATCATGAGTTATATAGTTTGTATCCGATGCCAGGTCGATCAAAGTCCCAACTTTTTGTCCTGCATTGGCCGTGACCTCTAAGAGCATCATGATGACTGGCCACTCCACTATTCCATTCTCTGCTAGAAGACTGGGTTGGTTGGACACAAGAGAGGTTCTGGCTATAGTGTTGCAAAAGGCATTGCAACACTTCTCTGCAAGTTCAGGTGAGAGACTTTTAATGAACTCTTCTTGGGCTTGGGTATAACGCTCTCTTGTGTCACCTCCCACTTTGCTGTTATTGGACCTCTGGACGACATTCCCTTTGCATGTACCAGCTCTCGGGCAGAGGTAATAGTGGTGTTCTGTAACACGCTGTTCTATGCAGTCTGGCCTCCTGCACAGAAACTCTGATTTACAATAGTCACCTTCCTTGTGAATCTCCAGGCATCTTTTGCAGGCTCCCAGCTTCCTGACAGCATCTCTTTTCTCTGACAGCTTAAGTGTGCGAAACTTTTGGCAGAAATATAGCCTTTTCTTATGCTTGCAGTCTCCGCAGACCACACATCCTTGAGCCTGGTCGCTTAGTTGGGTGGAGGTTCTGGTTCGAGCTTGCCGAGGTTCAGATTTCGGTTTTGGTTCCTCCTCTCTCAGTTGGTCCAGCTTCTCATAGATGGCTTCTTGACCTTGAAGAAACTTGTGGAGGTAGTCAAATCGCTTGTCTTCTTCAGCTTCATCACCTTTGCCAGCTACATGAAGAAGCCATTCCTTCTTCAGGCCATCAGGAAGTTTACTCTCTATTGTCTTTGTTACAAGAGGGTTCTTTATAGCACCGGTCTTGCCAAGCTCGTTCAGATCGACCAGGGCTTTTTCTACAGATTGGATGAGCTCAATAATCCTCCTGGGCTGGTTACCTTTAACTGCTTGGAGTCTTTGGAGCTCTTCTACTATCTCAAGGGCTATAGTTGTCTTATTTCCAAAGCGGTTCTCCAAGACCCGGAAAACCTCCTCAGCAGTTGTGTAAGTTGTAAGGTGAAGGTCTCGTATGGTCTTCTCATCCACACTGTCGAGAAGTTGGAACTTTTTAACCTCTCTGGATCCAGTAGGTTCTCCCTGCATCTGGAGCGCTTCCCAGTCTTTTTTCCACCGGTGAAACTCTCGGCGGATGCCAGAAAACTTTGGGAGTTCAGCAGGCTTTAATTTAATTGCTGGTGTGGCCACAGAACTGTTTGAAGTAGTACTCAATCTGCTGGTTTCTCCTCTAATGTGTGCCCCTGTAAAGTCTGCTTGTCTTATTGTGAGATTTGGCAGGATAGTTTCAAGGTCTTTGATACGACTCTGGAAATGTTGTTGCTCTGCTGGGGGGGCCCAGCACTTCCAATGTTTATGCACCTCCTTCGCAGCCTTCACAAGTTTCTCTAGTTGTCCGATCATGAAGAGATATGCATCTGGGTTTTTACTTGGGTCCACAGCTCCCACGTTTTCTGCTTGCGACTCTGCTGTTGTAATTGCTTGTGTCAGTTCATATTCCCCGAAATTGGCCTACAATGTCTTTTGTATGAGGTCCTTTAGCTCTTGCAGTTTTTTCTCACACTCTTTGGCTGTTTTGACCAAGTCAGACTTCTGCTGCTCGCTCAACTCCTCTGCATCAGAGTTTTCTTCAATACATTGCCCCTCTACATCATCGTTGGCTTCCAGGACTCTGCCAGCTTCTGCAGTGAGCTTCCTAAAATTGTCTCTGAGCTCCTCTTCTGACATCATTGTATGCATTCGTAGCACATTATTGGCCAGACGGGAAAACTGACGCGTCGCTGATGTCCTTGCGGTCTTTAGCTGCTCCACCAGTAATGAATCAGCCATTTCAATCACAGCAGCAGGCGGGAACAGTCTTTACTTGTCTCTCTGGACACGTGTGGTCACTTTTCTGGTCCTTTTCCAGTCTTGAGCCACGGTTTTTCACTGACAAGTTTTGATCTCTTTCTTGTGCAATTCCCCACTTGAAAAGGACAGTCCCTCCACATGAAGATTTTAACTGGATTTCACTCAATAAACAGCCATGGAATCAGTTGTTTGTCTTTTATTTACCATTCTTTGGTTGGCAGTAAACAGGTGAAAAACCTCAAAAAAGAGATGACAAATACTATTTGAGTTGACAGCCCAATGAAATACAAACTTATCCACATTCACCCCAGATAAACACATTTCTGCTACCATAAAACACAAGGTTTCCACTTTTAAGCAAATGTTTCCCAAAATAGAAACCCACCATTTTTAATCAAATGAGCAGAATCTGTATATTTATCTAAATTTGCATTTTAGCCAAATACATTCAAAATATTTTTAGTAGTAAAAAATTACATTTATTTTCTAATCAGTAGTTTTAAACAGACAAATCTTTCATTTTTTAGACAAAGATTTTTTAGACTATACATTTGTTACTGAATTAAGAACTTGGTTTACTAAGATTTCTACAAAGTTTAAATTACTTTTAACCATTTCAAACAAGTTCTTTGTCAACAATGAATTTGGCTCTTCTTACTTTTCCTTTATACCCCACAAACAACATTTGAAGTTATAAATACCACTGCAAAAGTCCTATCAAAGTTAGGAGTTAAGAGTCTGTGTTTTCCAGAGTATCATTAGCAGTGCACTGCTTAAGTCAGTCTAGCCAAGCATGGCTAATATGGCGCTTACCGGCTGTCTTTCACAGTTTTGTGGAGGGCTTGGACTTGCACAGTCACCTTGATCACAAAGATGAAGTTTCCTTGGTCTTGTGGTGTTATAAATGCTCCTTTCACTGCGGTCTAAAGACAACAGCAGAGCCAGGTGCTGGCACGCCCAGATTGCCTGGAAGATTTGTTCCACCTGGTTCACCACTGATTGAAGGAGGAGGAGTTTCACCACTGAGGAGCTCCCAGGCAGTTTGTCAGCACAGTCACTGTGGGAGGGTCTTTTTGTAGCCATTTCCTAGTGATAGCCTTTTTACTGGCTGCCAGTAGGACCTTCAAGAGGTACTTGTCTCTATTGTGTAAGTGTCCAGGTATTTCACCCAAGTACAAAGAAATTAATGTTTGTTCTATGTCAAATCCCATTATTTTTCCAATGTTAGATCTTATTTCTCCCCAATAAGTTTCGATTGCGGGGCAGGACCTAAAGATATGAGAGTGGTCTGCCCTCAATAGACCGCATTCTCTCCAACAAGGGTGTGGTGAGCCAGTCTGTTTTGATTTCAGTTTAGGTGTTATGAAGAAACGTATAACATTCTTCCAACAGAATTCTCTCTGTGATCTTGAGTTGGTGGAGCTTTGTTGAGTCTCTAATATGTTCAACCATGTTTCATCAGTTATTTCAATGTTACGTTCCTCCTCCCATTTCTTTTTAATGTAGTTTGTAGAATGTTTCTTTGAGGATTGAATACCCAAGTAGAGATTTGAAATCGTTTTTTTGTTACTCCCCAAGTTGTATGCGTTAGTGAATACTTGGATTAATTTTGGAGGTGCTCGAGGGTCAGTCACTTTTATCTCCCTTAAGAAATAGTCTCGGACTTGTAGGTATCTGTAAAAATCTTGTTTATCCAAGCCATGTTTTTTACTTAGGTCCTGGAAGTTATCTAAGTCCCCATTTCCTTATAATTGTACTGAATGATGTGATGCCTTTCTGCGTCCACTGTTTAAATCTGCTGTCCAGGGTTGCAGGGATGAAGCTGGGGTCGTATGCGGGCCAACTCAGCGGTTTGACCTCTCTGTCTAAGTGATTTTGCTCAACTACCTTAAACCATGTCTTCAGAGAGAAATTAATCCACTGATTTTGTCTATTGTATATTTGTTTTACCATGTCCTTATTTCCCAAAACTGACTGTATGGGTATCTCTGTCAAAGTAGTCTCGATGTCTTTCCATTTGGATTCGTATTCTGAATTGCACCAACAAACCAGAGGTCTCAATTGGGCTGACACATAATAATCTTTTAGGTTTGGTAAGGCCATACCCCCACAGTTTTTTGGTAATTGTAATGTTGTATATCTAGTTCTTGGTCTCTTACTGTTCCAGATAAACCTTGATATCAGTTTATCCCATTCCCTAAACTGTTTAGGTGGGATTTCTATGGGCAGTGATTGGAACAAATACAGTAATATTGTTGTTTCAGGAACCTGAGCTTTTTCTCTACTTCTCTATAAATCTGGTCAATTTCCTGTTTTACCTTTTGAATCTCTCGTAATATAAGAGGGTCATTGTATTGACTATGAGATCGTTCTAAGTTTCTTAGGGTTTCCTGTAATTTCAGCAGATTCTGTGCTTTAATCTTTTTCTTGAGAGACGATGTGGCTATGATCTTTCCTCTAATAACCGCCTTAGCTGCATCCCACAATGTAGCAGGAGATACTTCCCCATCATCGTTATTCTCCAGATAGATGTTCAATTCTGTCTTTATTGATTACTTGAATGCTGGATCATTCAGCATGCTTGTATTAAGTCTCCATATAGTATTTCTTGGTTTGCTATCAAGGTGTAGAGTGAGGTAAACTCCATTATGATCTGATAAGTCGCTCTGCCCGATCCTACAATCCTTAAGCCTGTGTCTATCTGCACTGTACATAAAAAAGTAGTCTAACCTGGAGTATTCAGTGTGGCGGGCTGAGTAAAAAGTATATTCCTTGTCGGTCTTGTGGGTGTCACGCCATACATCGAGCAGTCCTAGATCCTGCAGTCTCCTATTGATCTTTTTGGCAACTAGGCTCATTTTCCTATTTTGATTTGTGCTGTCCAATTTTGAGTTTAGAATTGTGTTAAAATCCCCTCCACAGATAAGAGTGCCAGTGGTTTCTGTGACAATTAAATCAAACACCTTCCCGTAGAAGACCATGTCACTCCTTGGCGGTGCGTATACATTAAATAATGTAACTTCCTTGTTATCCAGTTTACATTTAACAAGTATAAATCTACCCTCCTTGTCTTTTATTTCTGACATAAGCTCAAAATTAACTGAATTTGGGATCAAGATTGCAACCCCTTCTACCCATTTTGTAAGAAGGGAAAAAAGTGTTCCTATATCCCATTTTCTTGAGTTTCTCGTGTTCAGGTGTGGATAAGTGAGTTTCCTGCCAGAATAGTATGTCAACTCTCTCCCATTTCATATTTGCTATTACCTTACTTCTCTTGATGGCACTCCCCAGTCCGTTTACATTGAGACTTATGACCTTAAATTCCCGATGATGCATCGATATAAATAAAAAAACTGTGCACCATGACTGCCTGCTTATCATGAACCTAAAAATGAACGAAAAATCAAGAACGATAATAAAGTAAACCAAAGTGGGAAAATACTTTGGTATTTGGACTCCCATGTCAGAGGACTGTCTCTTGCCTCTGGGGTTTGAGGAGATGAGCCTGTCCGCAGGATGGGCCCCTCGCTCAGATATGAAAATGCGTGACGTAGTCACAAACAAGACCTGGTGGAACCGAAAATAATAAGGGCGCCTATTTCGTCGCTTATACACATCGGTTAATTACAAGTTAGTACTATATCGGTCATGCCTATATCGGTCACTGTATATATGTTATTACCGTGACGCTACTTAGTGTGTTCATAAAGAACACATGCTTTTGGCTACTCACCCTTGTTCAGCATTGGGGGAAAATAGGGGAGATATTTTATCTATTGCAATGTCAACCGTAACAACCCAAAGTCTTAACAGCTGCGGTAACTATTAATTCTGTTAAATCCGATTCAGTGTCTTCCATCTTCCCGTTGGAAATGCCTGAGTCTCTCTCGGATGTGAACGTCCTCTCGCCGAGATGGTTTCCCTCTTTCTCCATGACCCTGCTTGTCGACAACGATCCATGGGAGAGCCTGCTCGAGTCTTTCCGCTGGTGATGTCGCCTTTCTCCTGGCGGTATACTCCACTGGGAAGCCCCTTGACTTCAGGTCCTCAGCCTTCTGCATGCTCGTATGTAACCGGGCCATTTTTCAGAAATACCCGCATTTTTGCCGGGTATGGTGTTTGGAAGCGAATACCCTTCTCTTTAAGTGCTTTCTTAATGGGGGTGTATTCTTTCCTTCTTTTCAGTATCTCTCCCGCATAGTCATGATCAAAGAACACTCGTTGGCCTTGGAAGTTAACAGGTTTTTTCCAGGTAGCATGTAAAACTTTCTCTTTGACTGTGAATTTTAGGAACCGTATTACTATGGATCTTGGTGGGGCGCCGCTGGGGGGTTTTGAGGCCAGAGCTCGGTGTGCTCTCTCGATTCCCAGGTCAGTGTCGTCGTCAAGTATGTCCTTGAATAGACCCTCCACGAAGTTGGGCATAGAGTCTTTTTCTGCGCCCTCTACTACGTTATAAAGTCTAATGTTGTTTCGACGTGAGAAACCTTCGAGTTCTGTCACTTTTGCCTGTAGTGCGTGTTGGCTTTTCAGTGACTGTTCAAGTATTTCCTTGACTGCGAAGTTCCATGTGTCCGTTTCCCCAATGCGCTGTTATGGGTCCCCCATTCTTGTAGATATGCTGTGAAGTTCTCATTTGTTTTCTTCCAGTTTCTGGTTAATGTCCTTCTTGAACTAATTTAGTTATTTTCTTATATCTTCTCGAAGTTCCCCTCGTAAGCCTGTGAACGCCTCGCGCAATTCCTCCTTCATCACCTCACGAAATGAGGGTTCTTTTGCTGCTGCTATCTTATTTGCGCTAGCATTAGCCATTTCGGGTTTATCGACGATTATATCTTCTGCTGTCTTGTTACGGGCTGTTGTTGTAGCTCCGCGACCTTTTCCTATTTTCGCCTTTTCCAAGTTATTATAATGCTCAGACTAAATACTTGTATTTGGGGGGGGGAAATACCCATCCGATGTGCAGTACGAAAAACTAGGCAGCCATTTCCTAAGTTGCGTCACCGGAAGCCCCCACAGTATTGTTTCTTATCGATGGCGGTTAAGATATAGTTTAGGACCTTGAGCGTGGCTGAGGTGCACCCATGACCAGCTCTGAAACCAGATTGCATAGTGGAGAAGGTACGGTGGGATTCGAAATGGTCGGTAATCTGTTTGTTGACTTGGCTTTCGAAGACCTTAGAAAGGCAGGGTAGGATAGATATAGGTCTGTAGCAGTTTGTGTCATGAGTGTCCCCCCCTTTGAAGAGGGGGATGACCGCAGCTGCTTTCCAATCTTTGGGAATCTCAGACGACACGAAAGAGAGGTTGAAACAGGCTAGTAATAGGGGTGGCAACAATTTCAGCAGATAATTTTAGAAAGAAAGGGTCCAGATTATCTAGCCCGGCTGATTTGTAGGGGTCCAGATTTTGCAGCTCTTTCAGAACATCAGCTGACTGGATTTGGGAGAAGGAGAAATGGGGAAGGCTTGGGCGAGTAGCTGTGGGGGGTGCAGTGCTGTTGACCGGGGTAGGGGTAGCCAGGTGGAAAGCATGGCCAGCCGTAGAAAAATGCTTATTGAAATTCTCAATTATAGTGGATTTATCGGTGGTGACAGTGTTTCCTATCTTCACGTACCTGTGTGAGAGTGGATTCTCGGCCCTCACTAGCATGAAAACAAAATACAGGCACAGACTGTGTGTGGAAAATGATTTAAGACATACTCTCTCCAATACAACCCATCATTGCAGTTATGTGCATCCTTTCATTCACACCGTTCTCATTAACCTGTGGTGAGTTATTCACAATTTTGGATGAACAAATAAGGTTTTATATGTAAGATGGCTAAATAAAGGACACAATAATGTATTATTATTTGTGCCCTGGTCCTATAAGAGCTCTTTGTCACTTCCCATGAGCCGGGTTGTGACAAACTCACACTCATTCTTATGTTTAATGAATGTATTGTATAGTGTGTGTGTGTCAGGCTTACAATGATGGCAAAAACATTTGAGAGCGCACTGACCCTGGTGCTAGAGGGGGTACGCAGCTGGAGATTGAATGTTTGAAGGGGTGCTGGACTTTAAAACGTTTGGGAGCCATTAAGTAGCATATTAAGGTAGCCTATTAAGTAAAAAACTGGAGCTGAGGAAAACGATAACAGAAACAAAAGCAAGCTGACCTAATTGTATGTTAGGCACATCTCATGAGATAATGTCCATATAACGTTTTTTATTAACTGAATCAATTCAGAGAAAATTAAACATAGGCTTTAGCATGCAATATATTGATTAATATGTAGACTACATACAGTGCACATTTTGCACCTAGTTGACCTAATATATGCATCAGATTTGATTTAAATATCCCGCCCTGCGACGCTTGCCACGCGAGGCAGTAAAGCAAGCACACACACACACACCGAGCTAGCGTTTCCCACTCTGTTCGGTCAGTATTGTCAGTGCGACCAAGAGCTGACAACCAGCAAGTATTCTCGTCAGTAAATTTAAATATATCTTTGATGAACAGAAAACGAATTTAATCGTGCGTCGGAACTATCATTCTGCCATTTACAAAGACCAAATAATAGTTTCAAAACCAGTTTAATTATCGCTATGTAGGTGTCTCGGTTGGAGTACTAGGAACGGCAGCACGTTGATCTGTGATCCAAGATGAGTGGGACCAACGCGGCTTCTGGAGCGGCGCCTTGCCGTTTTGCTCACTACTTTGTGATATGCGGAATAGACACCGAAACTGGGCTGGAACCGGACGAATTAGCCGGTAAGATTACTTTCTTATTTTTTATGAACCTTTTCTCTATGAGGTAACTATGCAAAAACAACGATTTTTTCTAAAAACGATCTATTTGATTTTAAACTAATACACTTGAATCTTAGTGACACTGTCAATGCATATAATTTATTTGGAACATATTTTACAGTCTGAAGGTAATACATTATGTGCTATATTTAAAGACAACAACATAAAGACAATACAGTTGCAGCCTGATATCACCTTGTTTACATTCTTGTAGTGTCTGGTAAACTGGGTTAAAGGTATTGGGGACATTTCTTCACATGTTTGTCAGACCTGTTTTTGTGGACTAAAAGAGAGAGCGAGAAAGCAATGGCTATAATGTCATTATTTCAATGGTAAAACGCCAACACTTCTTATGACGCTGGTGTTTCAGTGAAGGATGCAAAAGTGGAGGCTTTTAGGATGTTTTTGTTTACAAAGGCTGCTACTGAGGAAAGTCATTGTTATTTCAGTAATAAAACAGTTAAAACCCCATGAACCCTTCCTCAGTTAAGAAGAAATTATATTATATCTCTGCATATATTTTAGGTTCAATCAGCGTTGGACTCAGGTCCTCTCTCTGTTTGTGTTTGGCGAGGCTGTGTGTTTGTTCAGTGCAATAGCAAGCTCTAAGTACTCTCTGTTAACCATGCAGGTCCCGTATTGATTTCAGGGTCACCCCTCCAGTTTTGCATCAGTGACTGAACAAAGTGCACAGCCCCCTAAAAACAAAAGCAGAGGCCCTCCATCGATCGCCAGCCTCCACTTGGCTATGTTCAGGGGCCAACTGAGCTGCGTTCAGTCACTCGAACACTGCCAAATAGCAATATTCTGGTGTTGCTGCATGTTTTTAATTAGTTTGCATCCTGTTCATATTGAATTACCTGGCAGATTCAGACTCGTATTCTCCTGTTGAGTTAAAATATTTCCTCTGTGACATAGTCCTTCTATAGAAAGGGAGCTTTCTTTGACATTGAGTGCTTTGCACATGGTTCTGTTGGATAAGTAGAAAATGTTCCTGTATGGTCACGTCATGCTGTTGTTGCATATGATATCACATGTCTCCATGGCTGAGTCTATGTAACTAGAAGTTCAGAATTACTTAACGGTCTGTGTGTGTTCACAGAACAGCTTTACCTCAAGTGAGTGAGCTGTGATTGCTTCTGATTTGAATCCTTTGTCCTTCGGAACAGCTCTTCTAGTACTTTCCAAGCACAAGACTTTAGAATGGGAGGATTCAGGATTCCTTTAGTTGCATGTTTAATCAGACACATTTAGCCTCTCTATGGGGGCCAGGATTTTGGGACAATCAGAGTGCTGAGCGGGGTGATATTTTGGGGCTAATATTTTGATTCTGTGAGGATTCATTTGCACTGGGGTGAGGAGGCATCATGAATGATATGACACAGGCAGTTCAACAGCTATCGGGTTATGACACTGGGATGTTCTTGTCTGTGTTCCTGTCTCGTCTCTAGAAATGTGTGTGTGTGTTGTCTCTGTGACTAAATTCATGTTGCTGTTTCTCTTTATTTGCTTGTGGTTAAGTCTGCACCAGAACCATTTGTTGCCAGTGTGTGTTGATCTCAGGCTGTGGCGCGTCGTTGATCCTCAGATGTGACACTGCTGAGCATCCACCACACTGAGCCCATATGCCTCCCTGTCTGCTGCCCTCACACTGATCACCCAACCCTCTGATCATCTGGCTGTGTGTCTGTGTGAAACTGGGGCACAAGTTAACAGTCGGAGGAGTTGAGCCATCAGCCGTTAGGAAAGGACAGGGTGAGAGAAAGAGATGGCGTGTTGGAGTGATTCTTTAGTAGAGTGGCCAGAGTGGTAATGTCTGTGTTGCTGTTGATTTAGATCATTCAGAGACTGTATCTCTGGTGTGATGATTAACAAAGCTTTGTGGGCCAGAGTTTAAGTTTCGTTAGGGGATTTGATGAATCTGTCTCCAGACATGATTAGATAGTTGAGACGGCACCACCTGTCAAAATCATAACTCTACTGTTCTTAATCCTACATACTACTACTCAGCAAAGTCTCTCAGGAAGTACTATACCTATACTTGGGCATTATGATACAGTATGTCTATGGGTCTCTGATTTGTGTGTGTGGTTTTGGCGTATGGTAGTCTGCCGCAGCATTTTCTCCATTGATCTTTGAGTGCTTTATAGTGGGCTATTCTGGACGTCCGTTAACATAGCATTGTTTATCCACAGACACGGTGGGAAAAGTTCTAGTAGAATCCATTACAGGAGCCATTTGTAGACCATTATCTCCTCCCCCTCTCACTCAGCATCCAATCTCCCCAGGGCTTTGTCATCTGCCCCAGTGAGCAACTGAACATCCAAACTGACATTCATTTACAATTCAGATCAAGCTGCTCGTCGCCCACTGCTCTCCTCCCCCACGACTCTCCTCAGATTGCCATGATGGATATCATTGACATCAACATGTCGCCACTCGCTGTGAGCTTCTTCTTTATTAGCTATCGCTATAGCAGCCCAAGCCTGGCTTGTATCCTGTTTTACAGTGGCTGGTTTGGTCCAGGCTGGTTTCCGTCTGATCCACATTAGGTTCAGGCCTGGCCTTGCTTATTTTGAGCTGTTAATGTGGCTCTGACTCCCATCCTTCCAAACCACTCCCATTCCCTTTGTGTGGCAGTAGGCCTGTTTCCCCAGGCCCATTGTTCTAGGCGCTAGGGCCAGACTTCCTGTGGATTTGACCGGCATTCCCGCCTGCATGTGTGGCTGCTGGGGGGGGGGGGACACTGTCCCAGTGGATGCCATCTCTCTCCCTATTTCTTCATTCAGTGAGCATGGTAGTACCACACTTTTCGTTGGCTTTGACCTCAATGTTTGTCCTCAGCGATGAAACATTTCCAAACTAGAGGAGAGTTGAAGTGTGTGTCACTCCTATTAAAGGGATAGTTCGGGATTTTGGCAATGAAGCCAAAAAGCTACTATCCCCGAGTCAGATGAACTCATGGATACCATTTTTATGTCTCTGTATCCAATATGAAGGAAGTTAATAGGTAGCATTGGCTCGCGAAACTAACTAGCTTTAGCGCAACGACTGGAAGTCTAAGGGAACAGCTAGCATGCTACAAGTTCATCTGACTCTTGGGAGGTAGATAAAAGGCTTCATTGCCAAAATCCTTTTCGTATCACTTTAATTGTGGCACTATAATAGAAGTCTTACTCACTGACTGTATCAGAGTCTTGAAGTGGTTTATATATATCCTGGCTGGTGAATAGAGCGACAGAAATGGTTCCACTAACAGAGGCCCGCCACCAATGTGTTGTTCGTTCCCTGTATTCTAGGACCAGCTGCATTGTGTGTGTGTGTGTGTGTGTGTGTGTGTGTGTGTGTGTGTGTGTGTGTGTGTGTGTGTGTGTGTGTGTGTGTGTGTGTGTGTGTGTGTGTGTGTGTGTGTGTGTGTGTGTGTGTGTGTGTGTGTGTGTGTGTGTGTAGCTGAAAAGTGAGAAAGGGTGTGTGCTATTCTGGGAGTTGAGGTTGGCACACCAGCTGTACAGGGAAAGTTACTAGGTCAGTGTTCTATCCTCGTGAGACTCCCCTCTCCTCACCTCACACCCCTCACTCTAACCCCCCACTGATGGGAAAGGCATGCACGAAGCATCCATAAATATAAAATGAAGGAGTCTTACTGACAAACACACTTAAGATGCAGCCTGTACCAGTGAACAACAGATGTTAAGCTTTCAGTAAGCAATGATGCTATGTACTCCATCAGGTGAGAATTTACCTTTTTAGTCGATCCTGTCTCTTCGGAAAGGGGAGAGTCTCCATCGGCTCCAGTGGTCCCAGACCTCCCCTTTCTCCCCTCTTTTATCCCCGTCCATTCATCCATCATCCCCGTCTCCCTCTTTCATACCGCAGACTCCTCACACCGGTCTTTAATCCTAACCGGCACATTTGATAATGCCTGATTAAGGTTGGGTTAGTGAAATCGTGCGTGTAATTCAACCCCATCCATAAACTGTATTGGCTAATACATGCGCATATTTTCTATGTCTCTAGAACTCTATACGTGTCCCTGGAGTGCAAGAGTGTACACGTGTAGGCTACAAGTGTACTTGTGTTTCTGGTGATATGACCTACACGTTGATAACGGAATGTAGGCCTGTAGGGACTACCTAAACAAGCCCAGTGAAGGAGCCTCACAAAGGGATTTGAAGGGCTTTACTGCTGGCCTTTGGGTACCTGTCCTCCAGGGGCCAGTCAAAGTCAGCACAATGCAGCCCTTGGCTAATGCTAATACAACACTGAAATATGCTAATGATGACACGGGCCAGCGCTGATGCACACCATTGTTGACATATGCTAATGACCATGTAGGAATCTGTTAACCTAAACCATAGGCTAACACTTATGCTAGTTGATATTAATAGGTAAACATTGTGGCTAACACCTTCAGTTCTCTGGTGATGTGACCAAGGAGGTTTCTCTAGACAAAGGAGAGGGGAAGCTAAATGTCCTCCAAAGCAGAGTACTCTTTTAATGGTCACACACTGAATTCTCCTTTCTTCCGACTCTCTCTCTGATTTTTTTTTCTCTCTTCCGCTCTTGCTCTCGTGCTCCCCCTCTCTCTCTCCCTCCCTCTCCCCTTTCTCGCTCTCTCTCTCTTCACTGTGTAGTGATTTCCTCCATCTCTCTATGCCATCGTCTCCTGTGTGTAATAGTGTGATCTGTAGTCAGGCCAGTTAGCTAGGCAGCAGGCAGGGCTATCTATCTGTAGTCAGCCCTGCCTGCTGCCTAGCTAACTGGCCTATCTATCTGTAGTCAGGCCAGTTAGCTAGGCAGTAGGCAGGGCTATCTATCTGTAGTCAGGCCAGTTAGCTAAGCAGTAGGCAGGGCTATCTATCTGTGTGCTGTGTTAAGCCTGTTAGTTTAATCCATTCAGACAGCTCCTCCAGGCTACACTGAGCAGTGCTCCACGCTTTAACAATCTCTCTAATCTAACGCAGGCCTCCACACACAAACGCGCACGCACATGCAACCACAGCCTCTGCACTCTGCTTCCCTGAACGTTTGACCCTTTTAGACATAAGGGTTACTCAACTCCACTACCACAGAGTCACCCTGTCTGCTTGTTTTTAGTCTTCACCAAGGAGGTCAGGTGATTCACCTCTATTACCTAGTGATAATACTAGTAGTAACTTAGTAATAACATTTCTGCCAAAAACCTGTGAAAATGGCCAGACACTGAAGTTGACGCAGACTGGAATTCAATGAAAAAAAACCGATTTGTTTGTTAGGTATAACGTAGGCTACTCTGTCCTTACAGTGTAGTCTAGCAAGAAGCTTGTTAGATCAATGTCAGGGACACTGTCATCACCATTATCCCCATCGATCACTGTCGACCTGTCAAGTGTTTTAAGTTAAAGATCAAGATCAGAGGTTAAGAGTTGGAACCGACCCACCTGATCATGATGGATACCCAGCCTCAGGGAGGAGTGGGCGAGAGGTGGGGCTGCTGTTGCTGGGAGCCTGTTGCCACGGTAGCACCGTCGGTCCCCCAAACCCCCCTCCAAACACACAAATACCCCCGACCTGTCTCAAAACGAGCAGTTGATCACTGAGGGCTGTGCGCCCCATTTCACACACCCCTCCCCCGTGTGACCCTTGACCCGGTCTCCAATATGGTCCCTCTATCCCTAGGCTCGGCAGCAGCAGATGTGGGAGAATGGGGTGTAGTGGGTGAGGGGGAAAGGAAAAGGGATACCTAGTCAATCACAACTGAATGCATTCAACGAAAATGTCTTCCGCATTTAACCCAACTGGGACAGGGAGTTGTTGTTTTGGTAAGGCCAACCAGAGGCTTAACGTTATTTATACTGGTGGCCTGTTGGAGAAATCACATTTCTGTGGTTATAGGCTTCTAGCAGATTCTCTTACAGCTTTTGTCGATTTGATTGTTCTGAAGCTAAATTTACTCTCGTGCTGCTTTTCTGTCACATTTTCTCCCACTGTCTTTTTCTTCTATAATAGAATGACTCGCGGTCCAGAATAGGCACCAGGTAGAAATCGAAATGGTTATAGTGAGGTAATGTGTCCTTGGTTCTTTTTGAAGTGCCAACTTTTGTCTATTACGGACCATGTTTTAGTAGAGTTTTGTAGTGTTCCAAATAGCTCAGCTGTTTGTATGATCTGGCCTTTATTCATCCTGTGGTAAAAAACACCATTTGTTACATCTCTGAAAGTCAAACAACCTGTTTGTGAGGCGCTCAGTATATGGAAATGTCACAATCTGACATTTCACTCTCTCTGTTTCTGTCAGTTATGCTACTGTCTATGTGGAAACAGTACTGGCAGAGAAGCCCATTGACTAGTGTTGGGTTCTGAGAATATGAAATATACTTACTCATGTCACTGAGGGGGAGAGGGTAATGTGTAACGTTTACATTATGGCAGGATATGTTATTGTTAGCCATCAGGGATCTTATGGGAGGAGTCCTCTGGGAGGAGAAGAGACACAGTCTGGTACCAATCACCATGACAGCCTTGAGTTGGGGAGGAGTGAGCACTTTGGGGCAGAGGTCAGGTCAGATGAAGTGAGGAAGAACAGATATCACTAAGGTTCGGTTTAGCAACAGAGATGCTTTGGCTGTTCAGATGTGTAGGCGGAAACTCGGCCTAGGAGAAAGGGTTAAATATCAGTGCTTGTGTGGAAATGTTTTTGTCTAACGCAGCTGTATTGATCCTCTGGGAAGAATAAACTTGGTTAAGCTTTCATAGGTTCTAATTTTCCGAGTAAAAACACTAACACTAGGAACAGAATTATCTGCCAAAATAGAAGTGATAGCTACAGGAATGTGCTGAAAATCACTGTAATACTGTAGCTCTACACTTTTTTTAGGTGACGAGAGCGGAGACTAGTGGAATAACTATACATCATGAAGGTAGCCTCCACAATCCTCATTTGACGTTCAAATGACTGGAGTGTTGTGTGATACTCTTTCTTTGGTGGAAAAAACGTAGATGTAGTTAAAAATCACTATGGCTGCGATTTTCTATGAATATGTCCCTTCTGGAGGGTATTGAAGCTGGACTTGAATAGACGCTGTAGATTGCCACTGTTATATTGTCAATTTCAAGAAGACTTCCTGTGGTTTTCTACAACGAGTCAGTCTGCACACTCTGCTCAACTATGAGAATCCTGATGTATATTACATACAAGTCCATGTCAGTTAAGCCACAATATATGACAATCAGTGGTAGCCTACCCTTGCCTGACTCCTCATTCTTCCTCTGTTCTGTTGTTCGCAACAGACTTTAGTCTGAATCTGACACATTTAAAGTTGTTTGGGTGACGTGGTTTGTGGTGAAAACAAAGTGGTCAACGATTGGATCGTCTATAACCAATCAAAGCCAATTATGTACTTCGAAAGCGCCGCTTCACCCACGTGTGTTCTGGCTCTGGCCCAACCCATTGTTTTCTGGGACCAATCAGACGGCCCGAATGTGTTCGTATTTGAGCGTGGCATAGCGTTTGAACGGAGCAAGGAGTCTGGGTAGCCAGGCAAAGCCTATCCGGTACATGTAGGCTCCTGAGTGGCGCAGCGGTCAAAGGCACTAGAGACGACGTCACTACAGACCCTGGTTCGATCCCGGGCTGTATCACGACCGGCCGTGATCGGGAGTCCCATAGGGCGGCACACAATTGTCCCAGCGTCGTCCGGGTTAGGGGAAAGTTTGGCCGGGGTAGGCCGTCATTGTAAATAAGAATTTGTTCTTAACTGACTTCCCTAGTTAAATAAAATAAAAAATACTGTAACATAATGGTTTTCCATTCCCATAGAATGTATTGTTTGTGTCGTCATCATGGTCAGTTGCCAGGTTTAGTATAAAGTCTTCCATGAACTCTCTGACTTCCTCCTATTGGCTGACTTCTCCATCCCAACAATAGCATGTCCAACAATAGAACCACAACATATATTTAAGGCTCATTATACAACACAATTCATACAAAACATATGCTGCTTGTTCAGGTAGCCTAGTGGTTAGAGTGTTGGGCCAGTAACCGAAAAGTTGCTGGATCGAATCCCCGAGCTGACAAAGTAAAAATCTGTCGTTCTGCCCCTGAACAAGGCAGTTAACCCACTGTTTCCCCCCGGCGCCGACGACGTGGATGTCGATTTAAGGCCCCCGCAACTCTCTGATTCAGAGGGGTTGGGTTAAATGCGGAAGACACAATTCAGGTGAATGCATTCAGTTGTACAACTGACTAGCTATCCCCCATTGCCAAATATGCTGGTTTCAAACAATTAATTTATATTCCTCTATCCATTCCTTTCTCGCCTCCCCCTCAGTCTCTCTGTCAATACAAGGGGCAACAAGTGTTGTTGTTGCTGTGTGTACCCTGGAGAATGGATAGTGGTTATACCCAGTGATGAAATAGCACACAGACCGCAGAACCCTGGCTGTACTATGTCCTGTTTGTTTTGCCTCTGCTCTGGAGTGGGCTGAGCCAGAGAGGGCACTGTCAGTGTCACTGAAAGACATTTCAAAGAGACCAGGCTTCTGTTGAAATGGCTGACTGGGATTGAGAAAAAGGGCACGGGATAAAGAGAGGGAGAGAGGCAATACAGAGAAATAATGAGAGGGAGAAGGATGGAGAGAAAGAATGAGAGGGTTACACACAGGGAGGTGGGGACCCAGGGAGACAGGGAAGAGAGTCATCTCTTGGGATAATCAAATGATGAAGAAGAGGGAGAGAGAGAATTTATGAAGGGCAAGAGAGGGATAGGAATGTAGAAGAAGAATGATGCTTCTGGATGAAAGCGAGGGGAAAGTCCCTGTCAGATGAAGAGCTGTGTGTGGTTTAGTGCACGCTGGTTCATTTCCATCCATCACAGGATGATAATACTACACCGCCCAGCGTCCCTAGCAACACGGGTCACACCGTCAGCAGAACAGCACCCAGCCTCCTCCTCCTACTCATAGTAACGTTGTGCTGTTATATCCGAGGTGCCGGCTGTAAATCTCTTTGCGTAACTAACACCCGATAGCCATCTCCCATGACAGATTACAGCACAGGGCAGTGGTAGGCTACAGGGCTGCAGGCGGTGCCTAGCAACAGGACTATCGCCGCGGCGTCCAGTGTGAGGCCATGCTACTGGACAGTCAGGGATTATTCATGTTGTGTAAATCAGAACATTGAAGAGCTGAAATGTATTAATTACATCATTCCTGTGTGCCAGCCAGACCAGTTGATGAATGAGAAGAGAAGCATGTTTTTATAGAGATTGCTATGAGCACAGACATGCAATATCTGTGAGCTTGGTGTAGCAGATGTGGTTTTTAGAGCCCTTTTCTCATCTGTGAATCTGTCCAACAAGCATTTTTATGTAACGTCAACATGTATGAATCTCTATTTTAATATCGGTTTCAATGTGCTTAGTTAGATTATGGATGTTTGGATACATTTGTGAATATATTTGAAGAGCTCCAATGCAACCGACAGTAATGTTGATTCAACGACTTGATAGAGGCTAAAGCTGAGTCACATTGGCTGTCCAGTCCAGAAGGAAAGCTACAACTTCCAAGGCCCTCGGAACATTCCAGAACATCTAGTTGCCATGACAACCCCGGAATATGTATCTAATTGGTTCACAGTATGGTCAATCTGCTAGGGATTAATTGGAAGGCATTCTCTGTTGTGGCTGCTGGGAAACGATCTTTCAACGTGTGTGCGTGTGTTTGTCTTTCTGGGGATGCTTAGCTGGCCGGTAATGTCGACTTTGTTCTTTGACCGAGCTCCAACTCATCCAGCGACCTGTGCCCTGTGATAAGCCTGCTGGGTAAACAATACGTGACCGCAATCAGATAGGACACATTGATCTCTCTCTGTTTCTCTTTCCCTCTCCTTGTCTTGCACAGGACAGACGCGCGCACGCACACACTGTGGCTGTCGCTACATCCCCAGGCTGTCCCTACATGTCTCATGTTGACAGAGAGACTAGCAGAGGCTGAGGGCTCTTCAGTGGCCTACAGATACACCGCCATGATACAGACATGTAATAAGTAGCTCCGGGGGGCGGTGTCACTGCGGCCATAAAGCCTGAAAGACTGTGGGTAGTCATTGGCTAGGACTGTCTCTTCTCCGTCACACGCTGATGATTCATACAGAGCGGCGTTTATGGAAAAGGATGGGGCAGATAGGGACAATGGGCTGGCAATGCAGGACTAGAGCTAACAGAGAACCCCGTCTGTTCTAGCCATTCTGTTTCTATGTACAACATACATTATACTTCTCCTGTCTGCTCCATTGAAATATCATTCATTTAATGGTCTGCTCATTAAAGCAGACCATTAAATGGGGGAGCGAGAGAATGAGGCAGGTAGAGTGCACAAGAGGGCAAGGGCAAAGCGGGAAATATTGAAGGAGCATCTAGGCTTGTGATGAAAATGAACATTGAGGAATAGCTTTTTGTTTTGATTATGTCTTCGTGTAAGCCCCAGTCTTGTTTTGGTATATCCTGTAGTAAACAGTCCGTCAGTAGCAGTGTCTGGTAGCACAGATTAACCTCAGTCACTGGGGTCTATTTTTACTCACGTTGGTTGTGTCTCAAATGGCACCCTATTCCCTAAATAGTGCACTACTTTTGACCAGGGCCCATATGACTTTGGTCAAAAGTAGTGCACTTTATTGGAAATAGTGTCATTTGCGAAGTAGACGTTCACACTGCTGGAGGACTGTGATTGTATGGCGCCTAAGCTCTTTTCCGTAACAGTCACACTCAGCAGTGTTAGGTTCTAGAGTAAATAACTCACGGACACTAGAGAAGCGTAAGCAAGTAAAATTCTCCCCGAAGGGTCAATACAGCTGTAATTCAGACATAGACATGGCTTCCCTCGTGGTGGTATTCATACCCCACTTTGGGTGGAGTCTTCTCCTTATCGTTAAACATTGCATCATTCTTGCTAAGCAGGGAACTAAGTGACATGATCCTTGAACTGTTTCTCCCCTTATCAGTGCTGTCACATGCTTTTCCTGCACGCAGCCCCTCCCAAGCTTAATTATGGGCCCAAACGTGTCTCATGTGTAGCTAATGTTCCTATACTTCTGAGTATAACAATGATCCAAGTTGAACCCCCAAAGCCAATTCCTCCTTTGGTCGTCTTTCCTTCCAGTTCTCTGCTGCCAATGACTGGAACGAACTGCAAAAATCTCTGAAGCTGGAAACACTTATCTCCCTCACTAGCTTTAAGCACCAGCTGTCAGAGCAGCTCACAGATTACTGCACCTGTACATAGTTCATCTATAATTTAGCCCAAACAACTACCTCTTCCCCATACTGTATTTATTTATTTTGCTCCTTTGCACCCCATTATTTCTACTTTGCACATTCGTCCACTGCAAATCTACCATTCCAGTGTTTTACTTGCTATATTGTATTTACCTCACCACCATGGCCTTTTTTTCCCTTTACCTCCCTTATCTCACCTCATTTGCTCACATTGTATATAGACTTATTTTTCTACTGTATTATTGACTGTATGTTTTGTTTATTCCATGTGTAACTGTGTTGTTGTATGTGTCGAATTGCTATGCTTTATCTTGGCCAGATCGCAGTTGCAAAGTAGAACTTGTTCTCAACTGGCCTACCTGGTTAAATAAAGGTGAAATTAAAAAATAAAAACCCAGACTCCATCAGCAGATAGGGGGGGAAAAAGCTCCAATGGCGTGACAGTATAGATTAGTTTGGTGTGGAGGAGTTGGAGTGGAGTTTATAATGAGAACGCTTCCATTGAGAAGAGGAAAGTAGGAGGGAGGGGTTGGCTGTGGTCAGATATTTTTCTCCTGCTTCTTAGGCCTATTACAAGATGAAACACATTTCTATGTCTATTTACCATGAATTGCGAGACTTTAGAATGATTCGTTTTTTTCCCGATCTGAAAAATATACTGGACAAAACCTGACAGACATTCTCAGTTGATTCATTCTGAGTTCAGCTGCTATAGGCTCTCCAAACCACCTGCTCTCCGTTGAGAGGGAATTGGCTAGAGTCTGTAATACTGTTAAAATGAGAATGGATTGGCGTGCCGAGATTGTGAATGGCAGTAGTAGCTACTTGATATGTGGATGGGCAAGTAATCTCCTTCCAGCTGTTAAACATTTATCAGGGCACACACCAATGTCATTGTGTGTTTTCCTGGATGAAACACAGAGCGTAAATCTCTGTTCTCTGAAAGCCTCATTTCCCCACCAGGAAAATAAGTTATTTTGTTGTACCTCGCTCTGCTCTTGTTTGCTTTATTTGAGTCGGTCTGTTGGCCACACTGACTGAGGTTGTTGCAAAAGGCACTTGGCGTTAGATACCCTGGCTGCGTCTGTGATGATAAAGACAGTAAACGTCAGACTGGCTAAAAGCAATCTGTCCATGTTCTTTGTAGTCAAACTAGTTTATGTGCGTTTTCTGTTTTGTTTCTTTGTGGGCCATGTTTTTGTCTTGTTACATGAAGGTTACATGAAGATGCATGTTACAGTAGATCATAGCAAAGGGCTGTACTGAACTATTCAAAGTGAACATAGATTATTCCCATACATTAAGGTTAGGGGTGGTACTGTCTGTTATCCTTTGATAGTATTCATTCTAGTGCTTGTGTAACATGGATCAAGTCAACCCTCAACACTAACCACTACACCAAATTATATTACACAACTTATTGACCGACGTTGGTTCAATTACTTGAACTCCAGTTAGTTCAGGTTTTTCTGGGCCCAAGGTGCCGTTTTCTCTAGAGAGAAATCAAATAATTTATGAGAGAGTGGGACGCTGAGCTGAAGGGAGTTGTAGTTTTCATTTAAGCAAATATTCAGTCTAGTTCAGCGCAGAAACGTGGTGATTAACTACTATGACCATAATCCATTGCGTCTGTTTTTTTTCTGGCTCTGACAGAGATGGATACACTTGTACGCCTGCTACATTAGGTTAAATACACACAGACCGCACGAGAGAGGAAAGGAAACCACACATCGACGAGAGAGAGGGATAGAGACAGTTCGTGAAAGTATGCCTTGTTGATAAACTATTAAAATGATGGTCGGACAACTCTGCAGCATACTTAGGCAGGCTAGCCCAGCTAAATAGGATGACTGAAGACAGTGCAGTATGGGGAGAACAGAGAACGGTGTCTGGCTGTTTGTAGCTACTGCCTGAGCACGAGATGATCATATGCAAAATAATCAAGTCCCTAAAAAAAACTGAAGTATTTTATTTCATAGGAAATTTTATTTAACTAGGCAAGTCGGTTAACAACAAATTCTTATTTACAATGACAGCCTACCCCGGCCAAACCCGGATGACGTTGGGCCAATTGTGTACCGCCCTATGGGACACCCAATCATGGCCAGGGTCTGTAGTGACACCTCAAGCACTGAGATGCAGTGCCTTAGACTGCTGCGCCACTCGGTAGCAAATGCATTTGAACTGAAATCGACAACCGTGATTATTTTTTAAATAATCGAATCGAAACCGAACTGACCTCAAAAAACAATCAATGGAGGCTAGAAGAAAAAAGTGGAAAGTTGCATTCTGTCAGCTAGGCTGGATTCTGTGCTAGAATTAAGGATAATGGCTACCTGACGGGCTCAGTTTCCCATTGAACTCGCCATCTTTCTTCTCGAATCCGCAGGACATAAAACAATATAGAGGGAAGATGGAGACATGACATGTAGTATTTTAGTGTACACTTTTCATATTCATTCGAAAGATTTCTCACAAAAGCAAGCGTATCTCTGAAATTATTAAAAAAATATATATATTTATTTGAAATGTCAACGGAGCACATACCAATCGTTTTATTTTCATAGCTTTTTACATTTAATTCAGCTCGTCATGCTAATTTAGCT
Source organism: Salvelinus alpinus (assembly GCF_045679555.1). NCBI lineage: Eukaryota > Metazoa > Chordata > Actinopteri > Salmoniformes > Salmonidae > Salvelinus > Salvelinus alpinus. The sequence continues at coordinate 8,954,630 of NC_092122.1, forward strand.
TTTTGTGACCCGCGGAAACAACTTTAAAGACGACGACCATAAAATGTAAAATCCTCAAAAGTTGTTGACGAGTAACCTGCACTGCTATATCAACAGAGCTCGGTGCTTATTATCGGATGTATTAGGTTACGAAATCCAATTTTATTTTGACATAAGATTAATTATATATTAGAGCGACCCCACTGAACATTTCAGAACCCAAATAATCATTTCTTTTTTTCTTTTTTAACAAAGTGAAACTTCATCACCAAAGCGCGTCCGACCAAGTATGGTGTGAAAACATGTAGAGAGTGATAGCAGGAAACTTGTAATGGAGACAGATGGACTGTTGTACGAGATCTGATGGGGCCTTGGTGAACGCAGAGCTCCACGCCATGGTGATTGATGAAAGGTGTCAGTGGCGTTATGATGGGGGAAGTCCAGCTGTATTATCTTACAGCTCTATCTGGTGTGAAGGATGGTGATGGTGGCTTGTTGTGCTGGCTCGTGGAGGATGGTGATGGTGGCTTGTTGTGCTGGCTCGTGGAGGATGGTGATGGTGGCTTGTTGTGCTGGCTCATGGAGGATGGTGATGGTGGCTTGTTGTGCTGGCTCGTGGAGGATGGTGATGGTGGCTTGTTGTGCTGGCTCGTGGAGGATGGTGATGGTGGCTTGTTGTGCTGGCTCGTGGAGGATGGTGATGGTGGCTTGTTGTGCTGGCTCGTGGAGGATGATATGCTGAATTACAACTGGTTCCGGTTCTAATTTCTGAAAGCCTTGAAGTCCATCTCCATCCACCATTGTTTCGTCTCTTTTCTCTTTTTTGTCTCTCAGCTTTCCTTCGTCTTATCCATCTGTAGTCAAGTTGTACGGTGGATGTTGTCTTTATACTCCACTGTTGAGGCCTCCATCTGTGAGAGCAGCTCTATGTAAAGTGGCATGCTATTTCAGCCTGTTGCAGGATGTTGCAATCCGTGCCAACCGATGAACACAGATTGGTCATTTGCATGTTGGCTTACAGAGAGAGACACACACACACACACACACACACACACACACACACACACACACACACACACACACACACACACACACACACACACACACACACACACACACACACACACAGTTGTTCAGGTGTCGTTAGGGCTCAGTGATCTGTTTGGTATGAAGCCATCTGTAGCCGTAAGCATCACCAGATAGTTGTGGACTGTTGACATTAAACAAGGGATTCTTTGTCTGTTTTTATAAACATTTAGACGGTGAATAAATGATTTGCCCTTTCCTACCCTACCCACCACCCACACACTTGTCTATCTCTTTCTTTCTCTCTCTTGCTCTCTGTCCTGTACACTCTCTTGCCTGGCTTCAAGTGAGCACTCAGCTTTGTTGGCCTGAGCTTGTGCACTACAGATCTCACTCTCTCACGCACTTCTACCCTTTGTCACTCTCTGTAATAAAAGTGACCCTTCTCTCTCTTCTTTGTTGTGAAATTACCTTAGCATTGTCTGTTGGTTGTCAATCAACTCACGTGTCCACTCGTTTCAACACACAGGTACCCCTCTCTCCGATGTGGCCATGGGGCTTCTAATGGGGCGACGCAATTAACATGTGTTTATAGGGTTGAAACGGGATGATGTAACCTCACTTCAACCAGGGCCAATAGTCTCTTCAGAGCATTGGGATGCTAAACAGGTTGCCGTGGTAACCAAAGGCTTTTAAGCAAGTCATATTATGCCGTAGGGGTAGATGGGTTGTTCGGTAGAGAGAGACCCCACCCCCTCCACCACTATAGTCCCATTCTCACTCTGCTTAGGCCTAATTATATTTAGATCATTTACGTTGGCTGTCAGTGGTTGGCGTTTTGGAAGCATCGAGGCAGCAACATATTTGACCCTTTATGCACAGCCACACACACAAAACACATATTTTTCAATGCACAAGTATAGTAATTTTAAGAAATGGTTTCCTTTCTTCAGAGCCCTCACTGAGAGACTATGCACAGCTCTTAGAGACAAATGGATCAAAGATGGCCGCCGCTGGCCTTCAATGTGCCTGTTTGTGTGATCTCTGCCCTTGTAGGGCTGAGGGGCTCTTACGAGGCTATAGAGGGCTCTTACATGGCCGTGCTGCGTGGATGTGTGTACAGCACTGTGGGGAGGAACTAGTCTACAGAAGGCTCCGTAACACCACCGTAATTAGTCTGAGGGCCAACCAAGCCAAAGCCTTATCTGTGGATATCAAAGGAGACGGAGAGAGATTCAGATGTTTAGTTCCTCTCTCTCTTTTATGCTCTCCCGCGCTCTCTCTCGGTCTTCCTCCCCTTATCTCCATCTCTAACTGATGACAGTTCCCTCTCCTCAAGTGCCGAGGGCCAATTTGTTCCTTGTCCTTTCATCTCCCTCAGGAATTGAAATGTGCTGCCAGTGGCATTTTTACCACCGTTATTTTTTTTTATTTTGTTCATGATCACTTTATTTAAATAATCTACCATGTGATTACTGGTGTAGAAATATCGCTAACCTTGACATCTGAATCGAAACCTCCTTTACGCCATTATACTGTGTTTACATTTTTTTTTTTGCCAGAAAGACTGTTTATTTTGTAAGAATGGCATTGCTAGGCTTTTCTTTCAAAAGATAAAGATAAACCTAAGGGACGGGAAATGTTCATATGGGATGTGGCTAGTTATTTTGGGGTTGTGAAAACGTCAGACAGGCAGAGTTTTCCCCTGGAGGTTTGAGAGCTGGCACTTCTCCCTAGTGTACACTACACTGAACTCTACAGCTGTTTTCTCTCTTCTTTATCTCTTTCTTTCACTCACTCTCCTTTATTCTCCCTACATCTATCCCTGTCTTTGATGTTTTCATACACTCACTCCCTCACTCTGGTCTCCTTTGCTCTGTGCTCATCCTCTAAGGCTCACACACTCCCTCACTCTGGTCTCCTTTGCTCTGTGCTCATCCTCTAAGGCTCACTCACTCCTTTTTTCTTTCTTCACATTCCATCTACCATTTCTCTCACTTGCTCTCTGTATTTTTCAGTCTAACAATCCCACCCTCCCTCTTCAGTGTTCTCTGCTGGCAGGCTCTCCTCTCTTTGTCTTTCACCAGGAGGCTGGGTCAGTCAGGCTGTATACTACTGCAGCTGGCTTTACCCCTGTGGAAATACACATTTGGACGAGCCTACATTAACTTTTTATATAACCCTGCGTGATCCTACTGAACCCAGATGACTCTTCTAGAGGAACACCTGGCCACCTGAATACACCTCTGTACCACACAGCTTGGTGGACACTGAGTCAGCTCAGACCAGTCACCAGTCATCGTTCTCATCACTTTGTTATTGCAATGCTACCATGAAAACAGCTGTTAGTACTGCCCTCATTCAAGTGCTTAATTATAAGTTGCTCCTGCCCTCAAAACATAATTTTGACAGGTAACTACTAGCCGGCCTACTAGTTCTCCACAGGCAGGTTTGTTCCCCCCTTTCATCAGGTACCACTTCCAGGATGGGCTGACGTTTTCTGTCTCCTGCTTCATGTTCACTCCCCAGTGCACCTCTGACAAACTCCCTTCTGAGCACTGCCTGTGTGTTAAACCCCTCCTGCAGTGTCTTTTATTTATATCCTTTTATCACTCCGGAAACAGCCTGTACCGCCCCTCGCACGGTGTTACAGCCGACAGCACGCACGCACACCTCCTGCACAGCATGCTGGGAAATCCCAGTTGCATATACCTGCCACCTGGGGCAAGAGTCACATGTCTGTCATTATTCAAAATAGTCTCGGACCTTTGTTTTATAAGGGAAGAAACGGTGTCTGAAACTGTAAACTGAAACTGTCTGAAACTGTGCTGTCACCACCATGAGTTACAATGGTGTAGCTGTGGAGTATCAACTTTAAGGTTTCTCTGTTCGGTATCTCCCTTAAAGTAGTGCTGGAATTCACAGGGACCTCACAATACCATATTATCACAATAACTTTGCCAATACGAGATGTATTGCGATTCTCACGTTTCTGTATGTATTGCGATTCGATCTTGTGATTTTAGCTTTAAACATATTGCTCACCATGTCTGCTGCACAGAGCCTTGAGAAAACGAGTTTTGATCTGTCATGGAAATAAGTGCTGAAAATATATTTAATATTATTTTGAAAAGAAGATGGAGAACAAATTAGTTTTGGTGCAGCTACAGCAAACTAGAGCAAAATAGTATTGCGACATTGTCAAAACGATCCGAAATATCGTCAAAAATAATATACCGATTATGTAACTATCAATTATTATATATATATTTTTTTCTCCAATACTTTAAAGCGCCATCTTTCTCTCTCCTAAACAAACGGGGATGATGATGCCGTTGTGTCATGGGGAAAGAATGTTGGACAGGTTCCACTGTGGTGAACCCAGCTTAGCAGGGATAAAAGATCTGTTGCAGAAGCTTTTTCCCCCTCCTAAATCCCACATCACAAACATGTCATTTTTCCCTCTGTTTTGTTCAGATCCATCAGTTATTACAGGGTGTGGAAATGCATCTTATGTTGATTAATGGGTTGTTATGTCCTTTGTTTTGTGATAATTGTTATTCCTATAGTGTGAAGTGTTTTTTTTTTAAAGCTGCACCTGTACTCACTCCCTTCCTCAGCTACACCTCCACATATAGCATAGGGATCAGCAACTCCTTCTAATTGGCCTATCTTAGGATCACGTTACAGTGAGTCATTAAGCTGGGATAACTCAACCTGGCTCAACGAAGGACCCTTGGGAGAGGGGTGCATGCGCCTGAATAAAAATGAGTCATCCATACACCTCCTCTTTTCCCCTTCCTTTCTTTTCTCTCGCCTTCTCCTCACCCTCCTCCCACTAACCCAGGCTCACATTACTCTTTCCCTCTGTTTTACCCCTGTCCTCCCGCTCTCGTCTCTCCTCCTCATGGAGAGAGGGGACAAAGCAGTGGCTGAGGGAATGACAGTGGTGACATCACCGTGCCAGTGTTCTATCCCTTTACTTGAGCCAATAGAGTGCTGAATAAGGCCATCAGAGCCAGGCTAATCTGGGCTGTGACACATGACCATTGTGACAACACACACATACACACAGGCTGCCACTGGCGAACAGAAAGCAGATGCACACTCACACCAACGTATTCATGCACACACTGGTCTTCTGTCTCACACACACACATTCGGCCCTGCACATCAAAGCGCCTCATGTAAAGATAATTCATGATAATTAAGAGATTACAAGGTGGCGACCCTGCCCCCTACCTATTTATCTTGTTGCCAGGAGACAGATGCTGTGCTGCTATATATAATTGGCCCGTCAGCGTCCGGGTTTGGCTGGTGTAGGCAGTCATTGTAAATAATAAGTTGTTCTTAACTGACTTGCCTAGTTACATTTTTATTTGTTATTTTTATTTCACCTTTTATTTAACCAGGTAGGCCAGTTGAGAACAAGTTCTCATTTACAACTGCGACCTGGCCAAGATAAAGCAAAGCAGTGCGACCCAAACAACAGAGTTACACATGGAATAAACAAACATACAGCCAATAATACAATAGAAAAAGTATATATACTGTGTGTGCAAATGAGGTAGGATAAGGGAGGTAAGGCAATAAATTGGCCATAGTGGCGAGATAATTACAATATAGCAAATAAACATTGGAGTGATAGATGTGCAGAAGATGAGTGTGCAAGTAGAGATCCTGGGGTGCAAAGGAGCAAAATAAATAACAGTTTAGTTGAGGTAGTTGGATGGGCTATGTACAGGTGCAGTGATCTGCTCTAAAAGCTGATGTTTAAAGTTAGAGAGGGAGATATGAGTCTCCAGCTTCAGTGATTTTTGCCATTCGTTCCAGTCATTGGCAGCAGAGAACTGGAAGGAAAGGCGGCCAAAGGAGGAGTTGGCTTTGGGGGTGACCAGTGAAATATACATGCTGGAGTGCATGCTATGGGTGGGTGCTGCTATGGTGACCAGTGAGCTGAGATAAGGCGGGGCTTTACCAAGCAAAGACTTATATGACCTGGAGCCAGTGGGTTTGGCGACGAATATGAAGCGAGGGCCAGCCAACGAGAGCATACAGGTCGCAGTGGTGGGTAGTATATGGGGCTTTGGTGACAGAACGGATGGCACTGTGATAGACTGCATCCAATTTGCTGAGTAGAGTGTTGGAGGCTATTTTGTAAATGACATCGCAGAAGTCAAGGATCGGTAGGATAGTCAGTTTTACGAGGGTATGTTTGGCAGCATGAGTGAAGGATGCTTTGTTGCGAAATAGGATGCTGATTCTAGATTTAATTTTGGATTGGAGATGTTTGATGTGAGTCTGGAAGGAGAGTTTTACAGTCTAACCAGACACCTAGGTATTTGTAGTTGTCCACATATTCAGAAGTCAGAACCGTCCAGAGTGGTGATGCTGGACGGGCAGCGATCGGCAAAGGTTAAAAATATATATACATGTTATCTATTTTTTTTTATTTTCTTTCTGCTGTCACTGTGGCACTGCCAGTCTTGGTTGGGTGGGCTTGTAAGTAAGCATTTCCTGGTAAGGTCTACACCGGTTGTATTCGGCGCATGTGACAAATACAATTTGATTTGATTTCAGCACTGTAGCACACTATGGCCAGTCTTGGTTGGGTGGGTTCAGCGCTCTGGGTGGTGTGGTTGGAGGCTATGGGGGAAGAGTTGTGTGTGTATTGTACATGATTGTGTTGGAGAAAGTTTGGCAGCATTCACCTGGCATTGTGTCTCTGTATGTGTGTGACTGTGTGTGTCCTGACTAGGCCCTGTGCCCAGCCTGAGCAGGTGCTGGTCTGGTGCGTACTGGAATGTGTTCAGAAGGCCAATGGGGACAGGGCCAGCACTGCAGGAGGCAGCAAAGCTAACTTTAACACTGAGCTACTGTTCCTAGCTGGGGAAGTAAAGTATTAGCCAAATAATGAAATGTTAATAGCTTTAATATTCCCATTTTATTAGAGTCTTGCAATTATATTAGTCTTAAATCATGACTTAAAGCTTATTTTTTTCCTTTTACAACCTGTACATTTCTCTATAATTATCATATTTTGTCCTCAGAATTCTTTGTTCCTACTTTGTAATTTCACAGGCTTCATTCATTGATGATAGTGGCATAATGTATTCAGGAGACACTCTGATATGGAGAAGCTTTTTGAAGTTAGTCTAGAAGCCCATGGGATTGTCTGCCATGACGGGCCCTACTGCAGAATGCCACATCTATCCATTCATAGTGCTGGCGCCCGTCTCTGTCAGAGCTGGGAGACGATCAGGACAGACGGTGTTGTCAACCATCCACAAAGCTACGATCCCACAGAGCTGATTCAACCCAATGACACACCCATGCATGCATATACAGACATTAGCGCACACACACACACACACACACACACACTATGGCTACAGCCACATCCGACTGACGCCAACTCTGTCATGGCAACAAAGCCTCTCAATCATTCTCTGTGGCTGCCATCTCCAGCTGCATGTATTGTCTACTATAGTCTCCCTCAGTATAGCACGTATGAACACCCTGCAGCCCAGCCTGCTGAATACAACGCATGCATTATACATCGCCGTCTGGAGCTACACTGTGTGTGTGTGTGTGTGTGTGTGTGTGTGTGTGTGTGTGTGTGTGTGTGTGTGTGTGTGTGTGTGTGTGTGTGTGTGTGTGTGTGTGTGTGTGTGTGTGTGTGTGTGTGTGTGTGTGTGTGTGTGTGTGTGTGTGTGTGTGTGTGTGTGTGTGTGTGTGTGTGTGTGTGTGTGTGCGTAGTGATGAGTGTGTGTGTGTGTCTGCGTAGTGATGAGTGTTTGAGACTTTCTGATTGTATAGATGAGCTGATTGCTGCTGTAATTGGCCAGTGTTGTGTGTGCTGATGCTGAAGGGGGAGATGGGGTCTAACACGTGGGTGTGTGTCTTTCTCTGGGGGGATTTTAGCTGTAAAAAGTGGTGCATTAATTGGTCTCTGCTTTCAATCATCACACAGTCAACTGGAGCTACAGAGGACTAGCTTGGGAATGGTGGGTGGGGTTTAGTTTATGGATGGAAATAATTACGGCAAATTCTAATGTCATGGAGGGAGAATGTGAGCGGTTGGGAGAGACGGAGAGAGGGAGAATGGCTTTTGCTGCCTTTGATAGGCCATGAAATGAATGAGCACACTGGATAGAATAACATTACTTCATACCCTGTCAATAGAATTCAGCTCATCACAATTACCGCTAGATAGATGAGAAAATGACACTTTCAGAAATGCCTGAAATAAGGGAGGCTACTTGTCTTGTGTTTTTAAAGGTGTTGTCACTTATGAGATTGTAATCTGTGTGTGCTCCTCTGCGCTGCTCCATCCAAGTCCTTGATCTGTGGTCGGCTCACTTTGTCTGTTCGGTGTTCTGGTCTGGCTCAGACTAGGGCTGTCACGGTAACCGTATTACCGCCGCACCAGCAGTCACGAGTCATGACCACAGTCAAATTCCCTGTGACCGTTGGTCACGGTAATCCCAATCTAAAACTGCACTAATGAATGGCGCTGATGGGTAGCCTACCAAACTGGCTAACGGCCCTCGTTAATGGCCTGGTACCAAGAGCTCTAGTGTCCCTATAATCATCCTCTAAACACTTCATGATTGAATTTGAATAATCTAAATGGTCTGAAGGAGGACAAATGGTGATGGGAGTTTGAGGTCCCGTACCAAAAGGCGAAGAGCAAGCAGCTGTAGGCTATTAGGGTGTAGAGGGCCCGTGCGGGGGGGGGGGGGGGGTGTGAGTAACACACAGGATGGAGGGAGAGACAGCAACTACTGTTAACTCGCACTAGACTAACTTCTTGCTAGTTATTTATCATCCCATCTGGTTATGAATCATGCCGAGAGAAGCTAGCTAACGAGGCTAATTGAGGCGAGCCATAACGACTTCTCACCATCCTACAGTTATCCTACACATAACCACTCCATTCAGATTATAGTGTAAATAGCAGCCTACCTGTTGGCTTCTGGTCGTTGTTGCTTTTCTTTCTCATTTCACTTTTAATTCTGTCATTTTCCATTGATTTAGACATCTCCTAATCTACACAAGCAGGGCAGCAATGCAATTCTCTCTCCACTGGAAGCGCAGCGATCAGAGCGCATGCCTTTATTAGTGATTTATTAGTCACATCATGCAGTACTTGTGTTTTTCTAAGTGATTTCTAAGCCATTCCCAAGTTTATAGGCCTATCACAACTAAATAAATCATTGATTTTATTGTGATGGTGAACGCTATATTAAATGGATTTTATTGTGATGGTGAACGCTATATTAAATGGATTTTATTGTGATGGTGAACGCTATATTAAATGGATTTTATTGTGATGGTGAACGCTATATTAAATGGATTTTATTGTGATGGTGAACGCTATATTAAATGGATTTATTGTGATGGTGAACGCTATATTAAATGGATTTTATTGTGATGGTGAACGCTATATTAAATGGATTTTATTGTGATGGTGAACGCTATATTAAATGGATTTTATTGTGATGGTGAACGCTATATTAAATGGATTTTATTGTGATGGTGAACGCTATATTAAATGGATTTTATTGTGATGGTGAACGCTATATTAAATGGATTTTATTGTGATGGTGAACGCTATATTAAATGGATTTTATTGTGATGGTGAACGCTATATTAAATGGATTTATTGTGATGGTGAACGCTATATTAAATGGATTTATTGTGATGGTGAACGCTATATTAAATGGATTTATTGTGATGGTGAACGCTATATTAAATGGATTTATTGTGATGGTGAACGCTATATTAAATGGATTTATTGTGATGGTGAACGCTATATTAAATGGATTTATTGTGATGGTGAACGCTATATTAAATGGATTTATTGTGATGGTGAACGCTATATTAAATGGATTTATTGTGATGGTGAACGCTATATTAAATGGATTTATTGTGATGGTGAACGCTATATTAAATGGATTTATTGTGATGGTGAACGCTATATTAAATGGATTTATTGTGATGGTGAACGCTATATTAAATGGATTTATTGTGATGGTGAACGCTATATTAAATGGATTTATTGTGATGGTGAACGCTATATTAAATGGATTTATTGTGATGGTGAACGCTATATTAAATGGATTTATTGTGATGGTGAACGCTATATTAAATGGATTTATTGTGATGGTGAACGCTATATTAAATGGATTTATTGTGATGGTGAACGCTATATTAAATGGATTTATTGTGATGGTGAACGCTATATTAAATGGATTTATTGTGATGGTGAACGCTATATTAAATGGATTTATTGTGATGGTGAACGCTATATTAAATGGATTTATTGTGATGGTGAACGCTATATTAAATGGATTTATTGTGATGGTGAACGCTATATTAAATGGATTTTATTGTGATGGTGAACGCTATATTAAATGGATTTTATTGTGATGGTGAACGCTATATTAAATGGATTTTATTGTGATGGTGAACGCTATATTAAATGGATTTATTGTGATGGTGAACGCTATATTAAATGGATTTATTGTGATGGTGAACGCTATATTAAATGGATTTATTGTGATGGTGAACGCTATATTAAATGGATTTATTGTGATGGTGAACGCTATATTAAATGGATTTATTGTGATGGTGAACGCTATATTAAATGGATTTATTGTGATGGTGAACGCTATATTAAATGGATTTATTGTGATGGTGAACGCTATATTAAATGGATTTATTGTGATGGTGAACGCTATATTAAATGGATTTATTGTGATGGTGAACGCTATATTAAATGGATTTATTGTGATGGTGAACGCTATATTAAATGGATTTATTGTGATGGTGAACGCTATATTAAATGGATTTATTGTGATGGTGAACGCTATATTAAATGGATTTATTGTGATGGTGAACGCTATATTAAATGGATTTATTGTGATGGTGAACGCTATATTAAATGGATTTATTGTGATGGTGAACGCTATATTAAATGGATTTATTGTGATGGTGAACGCTATATTAAATGGATTTATTGTGATGGTGAACGCTATATTAAATGGATTTATTGTGATGGTGAACGCTATATTAAATGGATTTATTGTGATGGTGAACGCTATATTAAATGGATTTATTGTGATGGTGAACGCTATATTAAATGGATTTATTGTGATGGTGAACGCTATATTAAATGGATTTATTGTGATGGTGAACGCTATATTAAATGGATTTATTGTGATGGTGAACGCTATATTAAATGGATTTATTGTGATGGTGAACGCTATATTAAATGGATTTATTGTGATGGTGAACGCTATATTAAATGGATTTATTGTGATGGTGAACGCTATATTAAATGGATTTATTGTGATGGTGAACGCTATATTAAATGGATTTATTGTGATGGTGAACGCTATATTAAATGGATTTATTGTGATGGTGAACGCTATATTAAATGGATTTATTGTGATGGTGAACGCTATATTAAATGGATTTTATTGTGATGGTGAACGCTATATTAAATGGATTTTATTGTGATGGTGAACGCTATATTAAATGGATTTTATTGTGATGGTGAACGCTATATTAAATGGATTTATTGTGATGGTGAACGCTATATTAAATGGATTTATTGTGATGGTGAACGCTATATTAAATGGATTTATTGTGATGGTGAACGCTATATTAAATGGATTTATTGTGATGGTGAACGCTATATTAAATGGATTTATTGTGATGGTGAACGCTATATTAAATGGATTTATTGTGATGGTGAACGCTATATTAAATGTATTTATTGTGATGGTGAACGCTATATTAAATGGATTTATTGTGATGGTGAACGCTATATTAAATGGATTTATTGTGATGGTGAACGCTATATTAAATGGATTTATTGTGATGGTGAACGCTATATTAAATGGATTTATTGTGATGGTGAACGCTATATTAAATGGATTTATTGTGATGGTGAACGCTATATTAAATGGATTTATTGTGATGGTGAACGCTATATTAAATGGATTTATTGTGATGGTGAACGCTATATTAAATGGATTTATTGTGATGGTGAACGCTATATTAAATGGATTTATTGTGATGGTGAACGCTATATTAAATGGATTTATTGTGATGGTGAACGCTATATTAAATGGATTTATTGTGATGGTGAACGCTATATTAAATGGATTTATTGTGATGGTGAACGCTATATTAAATGGATTTATTGTGATGGTGAACGCTATATTAAATGGATTTATTGTGATGGTGAACGCTATATTAAATGGATTTATTGTGATGGTGAACGCTATATTAAATGGATTTTATTGTGATGGTGAACGCTATATTAAATGGATTTTATTGTGATGGTGAACGCTATATTAAATGGATTTTATTGTGATGGTGAACGCTATATTAAATGGATTTTATTGTGATGGTGAACGCTATATTAAATGGATTTATTGTGATGGTGAACGCTATATTAAATGGATTTATTGTGATGGTGAACGCTATATTAAATGGATTTATTGTGATGGTGAACGCTATATTAAATGGATTTATTGTGATGGTGAACGCTATATTAAATGGATTTATTGTGATGGTGAACGCTATATTAAATGGATTTTATTGTGATGGTGAACGCTATATTAAATGGATTTTATTGTGATGGTGAACGCTATATTAAATGGATTTTATTGTGATGGTGAACGCTATATTAAATGGATTTATTGTGATGGTGAACGCTATATTAAATGGATTTATTGTGATGGTGAACGCTATATTAAATGGATTTATTGTGATGGTGAACGCTATATTAAATGGATTTATTGTGATGGTGAACGCTATATTAAATGGATTTATTGTGATGGTGAACGCTATATTAAATGGATTTTATTGTGATGGTGAACGCTATATTAAATGGATTTTATTGTGATGGTGAACGCTATATTAAATGGATTTTATTGTGATGGTGAACGCTATATTAAATGGATTTTATTGTGATGGTGAACGCTATATTAAATGGATTTTATTGTGATGGTGAACGCTATATTAAATGGATTTTATTGTGATGGTGAACGCTATATTAAATGGATTTTATTGTGATGGTGAACGCTATATTAAATGGATTTTATTGTGATGGTGAACGCTATATTAAATGATTTTATTGTGATGGTGAACGCTATATTAAATGGATTTATTGTGATGGTGAACGCTATATTAAATGGATTTATTGTGATGGTGAACGCTATATTAAATGGATTTATTGTGATGGTGAACGCTATATTAAATGGATTTATTGTGATGGTGAACGCTATATTAAATGGATTTATTGTGATGGTGAACGCTATATTAAATGGATTTATTGTGATGGTGAACGCTATATTAAATGGATTTATTGTGATGGTGAACGCTATATTAAATGGATTTATTGTGATGGTGAACGCTATATTAAATGGATTTATTGTGATGGTGAACGCTATATTAAATGGATGTATTGTGATGGTGAACGCTATATTAAATGGATGTATTGTGATGGTGAACGCTATATTAAATGGATGTATTGTGATGGTGAACGCTATATTAAATGGATGTATTGTGATGGTGAACGCTATATTAAATGGATGTATTGTGATGGGGAACGCTATATTAAATGGATGTATTGTGATGGTGAACGCTATATTAAATGGATGTATTGTGATGGTGAACGCTATATTAAATGGATGTATTGTGATGGTGAACGCTATATTAAATGGATGTATTGTGATGGTGAACGCTATATTAAATGGATGTATTGTGATGGTGAACGCTATATTAAATGGATGTATTGTGATGGTGAACGCTATATTAAATGGATGTATTGTGATGGTGAACGCTATATTAAATGGATGTATTGTGATGGTGAACGCTATATTAAATGGATGTATTGTGATGGTGAACGCTATATTAAATGGATGTATTGTGATGGTGAACGCTATATTAAATGGATGTATTGTGATGGTGAACGCTATATTAAATGGATTTATTGTGATGGTGAACGCTATATTAAATGGATTTATTGTGATGGTGAACGCTATATTAAATGGATTTATTGTGATGGTGAACGCTATATTAAATGGATTTATTGTGATGGTGAACGCTATATTAAATGGATTTATTGTGATGGTGAACGCTATATTAAATGGATTTATTGTGATGGTGAACGCTATATTAAATGGATTTATTGTGATGGTGAACGCTATATTAAATGGATTTATTGTGATGGTGAACGCTATATTAAATGGATTTATTGTGATGGTGAACGCTATATTAAATGGATTTATTGTGATGGTGAACGCTATATTAAATGGATTTATTGTGATGGTGAACGCTATATTAAATGGATTTATTGTGATGGTGAACGCTATATTAAATGGATTTATTGTGATGGTGAACGCTATATTAAATGGATTTATTGTGATGGTGAACGCTATATTAAATGGATTTATTGTGATGGTGAACGCTATATTAAATGGATTTATTGTGATGGTGAACGCTATATTAAATGGATTTATTGTGATGGTGAACGCTATATTAAATGGATTTATTGTGATGGTGAACGCTATATTAAATGGATTTTATTGTGATGGTGAACGCTATATTAAATGGATTTTATTGTGATGGTGAACGCTATATTAAATGGATTTTATTGTGATGGTGAACGCTATATTAAATGGATTTTATTGTGATGGTGAACGCTATATTAAATGGATTTTATTGTGATGGTGAACGCTATATTAAATGGATTTTATTGTGATGGTGAACGCTATATTAAATGGATTTATTGTGATGGTGAACGCTATATTAAATGGATTTATTGTGATGGTGAACGCTATATTAAATGGATTTATTGTGATGGTGAACGCTATATTAAATGGATTTATTGTGATGGTGAACGCTATATTAAATGGATTTATTGTGATGGTGAACGCTATATTAAATGGATTTATTGTGATGGTGAACGCTATATTAAATGGATTTATTGTGATGGTGAACGCTATATTAAATGGATTTATTTGACTTTTTAAAATGACGATGTTCCAAAGGCACAACAGACATGTTTATGTTAAGAAACGGTCAATTACTGTGAGCCCTAGGTCAGGCTGCTTGGACCACTGTCTGTCATTTCCCCAAATAACAAATATCGTACACACACAGAGTAGGAGACTTGGTTTTAACAACCAGCGCCAGGGCGTTGGTTTTGGCTTGAGTTGACTGGTCAGAACTGTCTGGATGTAGGATTTCAATGTATTGTCCCAGGTCTCTCTTTTGTACTCCTGAATTATACATCTACAGTGAGGGAAAAAAGTATTTGATCCCCTGCTGATTTTGTACGTTTGCCCACTGACAAAGAAATGATCAGTCTATAATTTTAATGGTAGGTTTATTTGAACAGTGAGAGACAGAATAACAACAAAAATATCCAGAAAAACGCATGTCAAAAATGTTATAAATTGATTTGCATTTTAATGAGGGAAATAAGTATTTGACCCCCTCTCAATGAGAAAGATTTCTGGCTCCCAGGTGTCTTTCATACAGGTAACGAGCTGAGATTAGGAGCACACTCTTAAAGGGAGTGCTCCTAATCTCAGTTTCTTACCTGTATAAAAGACACCTGTCCACAGAAGCAATCAATCAATCAGATTCCAAACTCTCCACCATGTCCAAGACCAAAGAGCTCTCCAAGGATGTCAGGGACAAGATTGTAGATCTACACAAGGCTGGAATGGGCTACAAGGCCATTGCCAAGCAGCTTGGTGAGAAGGTGACAACAGTTGGTGCGATTATTCGCAAATGGAAGAAACACAAAACAACTGTCAAACTCCCTTGGCCTAGGGCTCCATGCAAGAACTCACCTCGTGGAGTTGCAATGATCATGAGAATGGTGAGGAATCTGCCCAGAACTAAACAGGAGGATCTTGTCAATGATCTCAAGGCAGCTGGGACCATAGTCACCAAGAAAACAATTGGTAACACACTACGCCGTGAAGGACTGAAATCCTGCAGCGCCCGCAAGGTCCCCCTGCTCAAGAAAGCTCATATACATACCCGTCTGAAGTTTGCCAATGAACATCTGAATGATTCAGAGCACAACTGGGTGAACGTGTTGTGGTCAGACGAGACCAAAGTGGAGTTCTTTGGCATCAACTCAACTTGCCGTGTTTGGAGGAGGAGGAATGCTGCCTATGACCCCAAGAAACCATCCCCACCGTCAAACATGGAGGTGGAAACATTATGCTTTGGGGGTGTTTTTCTGCTAAGGGGACAGGACAACTTCACCGCATCAAAGGGACGATGGACGGGGCCATGTACCGTCAAATCTTGGGTGAAAACCTCCTTCCCTCAGCCAGGGCATTGAAAATGGGTCGTGGATGGGTATTCCAGCATGACAATGACCCAAAACACACGGCCAAGGCAACAAAGGAGTGGCTCAAGAAAAAGCACATTAAGGTCCTGGAGTGGCCTAGCCAGTCTCCAGACCTTAATCCCATAGAAAATCTGTGGAGGGAGCTGAAGGTTCGAGTTGCCAAACGTCAGCCTCGAAATCTTAATGACTTGAAGAAGATCTGCAAAGAGGAGTGGGACAAAATCCCTCCTGAGATGTGTGCAAACCTGGTGGCCAACTACAAGAAACATCTGACCTCTGTGATTGCCAACAAGGGTTTTGCCACCAAGTACTAAGTCATGTTTTGCAGAGGGGTCAAATACTTATTTCCCTCATTAAAATGCAAATCAATTTATAACATTTTTGACATGCGTTTTTCTGGATTTTTTTGTTGATATTCTGTCTCTCACTGTTCAAATAAACATACCATTAAAATTACAGACTGATCATTTCATTGTCAGTGGGCAAACGAACAAAATCAGCAGGGGATCAAATACTTTTTTCCCTCACTGTATGCATCTCTGTTACACATTCCATTATAGTAGATTATCATGATTGTATTTTAAAATACCTGCGCATCTCCCATTGTTGTGTGCTATACAGAGACAAAGCACAGGCTGTCCCTAGGAATGTTGCGGAACATCCACTGTCCTTATCTCCCCCCTTTGACCTCCCACCTCTGAACTTCAGTGGACCTGTCACACTGACAGCAGGGGGAACACCATGATGAATCTCGTGTTTTTTCCCCTTCTTATCGCTCAAAGGTCATACTGTCTCTTATTATCCTCCCCCTTTCCTACTGTTGTGTGTAAAGATGAGAAATTGCTATCTTTTTCATTGCTCATCCTTTCTTAAAGGCCATTTCTCTATCTCCACTAGCTCAGGATGCACTTCATTAAACAGTAGCAATCTTCCTCCTCAGCTGGTTACTCTTTGAGGTAGCAGGTTCCAACAGACACACACACACACACACACACACACCTTTACGGTTATTGTTTTACGGGCCTTGTGCTGTGATATAATGGTCTCCCAGGCAAAATCGCCTAGTTTTATGGACCATAGTGAGATCTGATGAACACTGCCCAACCCTGGATCCGAGAGGTTGATGAACTGCCTGACATTAAAGAGATGGACAGCTATAGACTGCCAACCACTACAGTATAATAGCCAGTACGATCACTTTCAGTGACTCCATGTAACATAAAGGTATAGTGGAAAACAAGGTGGCACAACAGGAAAAACACTGGTGAACAGGTGTGATTCAATCAGCACTGTCCTTTGTGTCTGAGAGAGTGGAAGGACAAAGGGGAGCGTGAGAGAAAGAACAAGAAGCAGAGGGAGGGGATGAAGGGGGAGATATGAGAGAGAAGTCTCGCTATTGCTCGACTGAGGTGGAGTATATCATGATAAGCTGTAGACCACACTACCTACCGAGAGAGTTCTCATCTGTATTCTTCGTAGCGGTTTACATGCCACCTCAGTCTGAGATTGGCACTAAGATCGCATTGAATGAGCTGTATTCCGCCATAAGCAAACAAGAAAACGCTCACCCAGAAGTGGCGCTCCTAGTAGCTGGGGACTTTAATCCAGGGATTTTTTAAATCAGTTTTACCAAATTTCTATCAGCATGTTAAATGTGCAACCAGAGGGAAAAGAACTCTGGACCACCTTTACTCCACACACAGAGATGCATACAAAGCTCGCCCTCCATTTGGCAACAATTCCACAATTCTATCCTCCTGATTCCTGCTTACAACCGAAAATTAAAGCAGGAAGCACCAGTGACAAGATGAATAAAAAAGTGGTCAGATGAAGCAGATGCTAAGCTACAGGACTGTTTTGCTAGCTCAGACTGGAATATGTTCCGGGATTCTTCCGATGGCATTGAGGAGTTTACCACATCAGCCACTGACTTTATCAATAAGTGCATCGATGACGTCTTCCCCACAGTGACCGTACGTACATATCCCAACCAGAAGCCATGGATTACAGGCAGCATCCGCACTGAGCTAAAGGGTAGAGCTGCCGCTTTCAAGGAGCGGGACTCTGACCCGGAAGTTTATAAGAAATCCCGCTATGCCCTCCGACGAACCATCAAACAGGCAAAGCGTCAATACAGGACTAAGATCAAGTCGTACTACACTGGCTCTGACGCTCATCGGATGTGGCAGGGCTTGCAAACCATTATAGACTACAAAGGGAAGCACAGCCGAGAGCTGCCCAGTGACACGAGCATACCAGGCAGTTGAGTTGAACTATTTTTATGCTCGCTTCGAGGCAAATAACACTGAAACATGCATGAGAGCACCAGCTGTATCAGATGACTGTGTGATCACGCTCTCCGCAGCCGATGTGAGTAAGACCTTTAAACAGGTCAACATTCACAAGGCCGCAGGGACAGACGGATTACCAGGACGTGTACTGCGAGCATGCGCTGACCAACTAGCAAGTGTCTTCACTGACATTTTCAACCTCTCCCTGTCTGAGTCTGTAATACCAACATGTTTTAAGCAGACTATCATAGTGCCTGTACCCAAGAACACTAAGTTAACCTGCCTAAATGACTACCAACCCGTAGCACTCACGTCTGTAGCCATGAAATGCTTTGTAAGGCTGGTCATGGCTCACATCAACACCATCATCCCAGAAACCCTAGACCCACTCCAATTTGCATACCGCCCAAACAGATGCACAGATTATGCAATCTCTATTGCACTCCACACTGCCCTTTCCCACCTGGACAAAAGGAACACCTATGTGAGAATGCTATTCATTGACTACAGCTCAGTGATCAACACCATAGTGCCCTCAAAGCTCATCAATAATCTAAGTAACCTGGGACTAAACACCTCCCTCTGCAACTGGATCCTGATCCTCAACACGGGCCCCTCAGGGGTGCATGCTCAGTCCCCTCCTATACTCCTTGTTCGCTCATGACTGCACTGCCAGGCACAACTCCAACACCATCATTAAATTTGCTGATGACACAACAGTGGTAGGCCTGATCCCCGACAACATCGAGCCAGCCTATAGGGAGGAGGTCAGAGACCTGACCGTGTGGTGCCAGGACAACAACCTCTCCCTCAAAGTGATCAAGACAAAGGAGATGATTGTGGACTACAGGAAAAAGAGGAACGAGCATGCCCCCATTTCTCATCGACGGGGCTGCAGTGGAGCAGGTTGAGAGCTTCAAGTTCCTTGGTGTCCACATCACCAACAAACTAACATGCTCCATGCACACCAAGACAGTCGTGAAGCGGGCACAACGAAACCTATTCCCCCTCAAGAGACTGAAAAGATTTGTCATGGGTCCTCAGATCCTCAAAAGGTTCTACAGCTGCACCATCAAGAGCATCCTGACTGGTTGCATCACTGCCTGGTATGGCAACTGTTTGGCCTCCGACCGCAAGGCACTACAGAGGAAAGTGCGAACGGCCCAATATATCACTGGGGCCAAGCTTCCTGCCATCCAAGACCTCTATACCAGGCGGTGTCAGGGGATGACCCTAAAAATTGTCAGACTCCAGCCACCCTAGTCATAGACTGTTCTTTCTGCTACCACATGGCAAGCGGTACCGGAGCGCCACGTCTAGGTCCAAGACGCATCTAAACAGCTTCTACCCCCAAGCCATAAGACCCCTGAACATTTTGTCAAATGGCTACCCAGACTACTTGCATTGCCGCCCCCCCCCCCCCCCCCACCCCACCCCACCCGCGTCCACAACACTCTCTGTCATCTATGCATAGTCACTTTATTTAACTCTACCTACATGTACATACTACCTCAACTAACCGGTGCCCCCGCACATTGACTCTGTACCAACACCCCCATGTATATAGTTATTTTTACTGCTGTTCTTTCATTAGTTGTTACTTTTATCTCTTATTCTTATTTTTTTGAGAAGGCACTTGTTTTCGGCGCATGTGACTAATACAATTAGATTTGATGAGAGGGGGGATATGAGAGAGAGGGCTCAGTTTATTGGTAGCATACACAGTTTTGCTATCGCGGGTGCAGCGAAATGCTTATGTCTCTAGTCCAACAGTGTAGCAATATCTAGCGATACAGGAACTATACACACAAAATGTTAAAAAATTCATAGAAATTTCTGTTTTGGAATGAGCAGCCAGTTTGGTGGTGTGCTGAGATGGTGTTCCTCAGAGGTAATATAGTCTTGGTGTTCTACC
Organism: Salvelinus alpinus; assembly: GCF_045679555.1. Classification (NCBI taxonomy): domain Eukaryota; kingdom Metazoa; phylum Chordata; class Actinopteri; order Salmoniformes; family Salmonidae; genus Salvelinus; species Salvelinus alpinus. The sequence goes on from NC_092122.1 coordinate 8,975,235, forward strand.
GTCTATCTAGGCTGCTGTTCTTCACTTTAAATGGGATTGCTCTGGTGGTGCTAACTGCTTTCCCTATTCTAGGGGTTCACAAGGCAACCAGACACTGTCTGGACTATGGGAGAGGGGGGGGGATCTCCCTGCTCCCCTGCCTCTCCCCTGCCTCTGACTTTGAAGAGGAAAATTAAAAGAGGGAATTAAACTTTGAAAACATGTAGTTGATGTGAAGTCCGTATTAATCTGCATGCTGTGTCTAATCCTGTTAGCTGTGGTCACGGTTCCACTTCTCACGTGAAGCAACAGGACACACACAAACACACAATGTATCTGCCAGCGTATTTGTGCAGATGTGTGTGCTAGGGCTGTCCCGACTAAAATAAATCTTGGTCGACTGAAAGTCGTCTGTTCTTTTGACCAATCGATTGGTTGACATTTTTTAAACGTGTATTTTTCCATATATGTAGACAACCTATGTGTTTTTAATAAAATCAACTGTATGCATTGAGCTTCTGTGATGAAATAAGACAAATACCTTGAGGGCGCCAGAGATCTAGATAGCCAGAAGAAAAAAACCTTAACCTGACCCAACTATTCTCTTGCTCCTGCCATTACTCTCCTGAAGTTGCCGGAAATAGGCTACACGAGGAGTCGGCAACATTTCTCATGTGGAACGCCAATTTATCTTACCATCTCTACCGATCTGCATGCCAGTTATGGTTTTTATATGCAAATTTTCATGAAACTGTTTCATTTTAATTTATAATAACGTCTTCGTACCTCAATCATTGTCATGTGGTTAGTCAAAATTCTATCCAAATCTAAATGAAAATGATACAAACCTAAATAAATAGTAACTTCTATTGCCATTGCCAACTATGTAAAAATAGTCTACCTAAAGCCAACAAATAAAAACATTGCAGCCTGCAGGTAGAAAATATCCTCATAAAAATAAATATCCTATAAATCGAATTCGCTACATGTGGCCTGCCTGCAACGAACTTCAAACATTGCATCAACTATTAACTCGGGCCCAGCCTGTACGCTATTTGATCAAGGGATAAGAAGCAGTGCTTGATTTGGGCAGGAGCTCACCTGAGCTGAGTACCGGCACCTCTAATTTTCTACTGCTTGAGCTCCTGTTCCTCCTATAGAATATTAGTTACAAGTATTGTCCAGCTCCTGCACCTATATATTATCAGTACCAGCAATCAAAATGAGCACCGGAACCGATTTCATTCCAAGTCAAGCACTGATGAGAAGTCATAAGGTAGGCCTAATTTAGGACGTTTCCATTGGATCAGAGCATGACATGTTTCCCTTCCACACTGAGTGGTTATCAAAAGAGGGAGAGTTGGAAAGATTTTTCAAATACATTGAAGAACTATTGTCATTCTCAATGGATGTAAAAGCAGACTTTGTTTGCTTGCTATTTTGATGTGAAGAAAACATTACTTTGAGAAGTTCCACAGCTCATTAGTGGTGGTGCGTTAAAATCAAAAAAAACGATCAGATCCTCAAATGGGCACATTTCTATGCGTACATTTGCGCGCAGGCCAGGTAGCCTATAGGCCTACTTCTATGCGTTCGCATCCTTACTCAACATTGACAGGAGCGCTTTGACAAGGCCATTCCAAGACATTTAAATGTTTACCTTCAAACCACTTGTGTTGCTTTAGCAGTATGCTTAGGGTCATTGTCCTGCTGGAAGGTAAACCTCCGTCCCAGTCTCAAATCTCTGCAAGACTGAAACAGGTTTCCCTCAAGAATTTCCCTGTATTTAGCGCCATCCATCATTCCTTCAATTCTGACCAGTTTCCCCAGTCCCTGCCGATGAAAAACATTCCCACAGCATGATGCTGCCACCACCATGCTTCACTGTGGGGATGGCGTTCTCGGGGTGATGAGAGGTTTTGGGTTTGCGCCACACGTAGCATTTTCCTTGATGACCAAAAAGCTCAATTTTAGTCTCATCTGGCCAGAGTACCTTCTTCCATATGTTTCGGGAGTCTCCCTCATGCCTTTTGGCGAACACCAAACATGTTTGCTTATTTTTTCTTTAAGCAATGGCTTTTTTCTGGGCACTCTTCTGTGAAGCCCAGCTCTGTGGAGTGTACGACTTAAAGTGGTCCTATGGACAGATACTCCAATCTCCACTGTGGAGCTTTGCAGCTCCTTCAGGGTTATCTTTGATCTCTTTGTTGCCTCTCTGATTAATGCCCTCCTTGCCTGGTCCATGAGTTTTGGTGGGCGGCCCTCTCTTGGCAGGTATGTTGTGGTGCCAAATTCTTTCCATTTCTTAATAATGGAATTAATGGTGCTCCGTGGGATGTTCAAAGTTTCTGATAAAAAAAATTATAACCCAACCCTGATCTGTACGTATCCACAACTTTGTCCCTGACCTGTTTGGAGAGCTCCTTGGTCTTCATGGTGCCGCTTGCTTGGTGGTGCCCCTTGCTTAGTGGTGTTGCAGACTCTGGGGCCTTTCAGAACAGGTGTATTGGTGCACCTGAGATCATGTGACACTTAGATTGCACACAGGTGGACTTTATTTAACTAATTATGTGACTTCTAAAGGTAATTGGTTGCACCCAATCTTATTTAGGGGCTTCATAGCAAAGGGGGTGAATACTTCTGCAAGGCACTGTACACACAGATCCACACTCACAGAAACGTACACACAGAGATCCACCCTCGCATGCATACACACTTGCAGAAACGTGCACACACACAAAATTGATCTGTTGTCCCAAATACAAAGCTAGTCGTGAGTGATTGTAATTTGAAATTGCATGAGGATCAATGTGCAGCAGTATTAAGCTGATTAGCCATCGGGCTGGAATGGGTTGCAGGGTCCTAATGGAATTCTACTGGGAGACCAGGCTCAATGAAAACCAAGGCTAAATCAATACACACTGGTCTGAAATGATACCACTCATTATTGGTGCCATAAACACTAATACAATATACCGGACCAACTCATTCCAATGGTAGGACTGAATGATCTGACTACAATATCCTGTAAAGCACCAATACAACATCAGCTTTAAGCACAAAAGGAACAATACAGTATATATCATCAGCCATTGTAATTGTGTATTGAGTGGTGGTGGCCTGGACGTAATGATGCTGAATAATAGGGTTTAATACTACATTCATTCTCTCTGCAGAGGAGTGTTTCCACCAGTTGGAGGCAAAGTCACTTGGAGAGTATGGACCACGCTTTGGCTAACTCCTCACACAATCATGGACGATGCATCGCTATAAAGCAACATAGCACACACTAGGGCTGATCCCGATTAGTTGACTGGTCGATTGTTTTGTCGTTAGGCTGTTGGTCGACCGAGATTGTTTGTCGAGCAGTAACAAACAAATAAATAAATAAATATATATGCGCCCATCTCAGTGAACTAATCCATTGCGGAGGCCTAGAAAAAGACAACTTATGTTTGATCCAAACATGCAGCGCCTCCAGAGGCCAAATGGAGCTCATCGCCATCCGCCTCCCAAATGGTGTAACAATACGGAGCGCTATGCATAGCTCCGCATTGACACGATTTGTTGACGGTTGGAGGGGGTGGTACATCCTGTATGAACACAAACACACTTCCTTCACAACAGGTCTGCACTGCTCTGCGAAGCGCAAGAAGTATGAATGCCCTGACTTCTGCTGAGGCCATATCACTGTAAATGCTGCATGGCCAATGCAGATGTCTGGAATGACCATGCGCCCAGATGCACAATGCACTTCTCTCTCCAGAATGCACTCTCCTGCCAATTTGTGCATATTCATTGTTTCATAACTTCATTGTGTGAATTGTTTGCGTTTGATTGTTGGCGTATATCACTTCCCCATTACATATCACCAGTAATATGTGTATTAAATTACATACCATTTCTAATCTACAATGTTTGTTAGTTTGATTATGATCATTTATTTTAATGCATTCAATATTATTATTGCAGTCTTCCCGTTCTCAATGTCGGAGTGGACACATTATTTGCAGAGTGCAAATTTGCTACACTTTGTTTATTTCATTCCATTTACGAGTTGACAATTTAGTCATTGTCTTTGTGTTTGCAGCGCTCCTGTCAATGTTGAGTAAGGATGTGAACGCATAGAAGTAGGCCTATAGGCTACCTGGCCTGCACGCAAATGTACGCATAGAAATGTGCCCATTTGAGGATCTGATCGTTTTTTCTGATTTTAACGCACCACCACTAATGAGCTGTGGAACTTCTCAAAGTAATGTTTTCTTCACATCAAAATAGCAAGCAAACAAAGTCTGCTTTTACATCCATTGAGAATGACAATAGTTCCTCAATGTATTTGAAAAATCTTTCCAACTCTCCCTCTTTTGATAACCACTCAGTGTGGAAGGGAAACATGTCATGCTCTGATCCAATGGAAACGTCCTAAATTAGGCCTACCTTATGACTTCCCATCGAACTTGAAGGAGCTGGAGCAGTTTTGCCTTGAAGAATGCGCAAAAATCCCAGTGGCTAGATGTGCCAAGCTTATAGAGACATACCCCAAAAGACTTGCAGCTGTAATTGCTGCAAAAGGTGGCTCTACAAAGTATTGACTTTGGGGGGGGGTGAGTAGTTATGCACGCTCAAGTTCAGTTTGTCATTTCTTGTTTGTTTCACAAGAAAAATTATTTTACATCTTGAAAGTGGTAGGCATGTTGTGTAAATCTTATAATACAAACCCCCCAAAAATACATTTTAATTCCAGGTTGTAAGGCAACAAAATAGGAAAAATGGCAAGGGGGTGAATACTTTCGCAAGCCATTGTATGTGTGTTTACGTTTCTGTGAGTGTGGATCTCTGTGTGTGTTCGCTACCGTTCAAAAGTTTGGGATCACTTAGAAATGTCCTTGTTTTTGAAAGAAAAGCACTTTTTTTCATCCATTTTTAAAATAACATCAATTGATCAGAAATACAGTGTAGACATTGTTAATGTTGTAAATGACTATTGTAGCTGGAAACGGCAGATATTTTTTGAAATATCTACATAGGCGTACAGAGGCCTGTTATCAACAACCATCACTCCTGTATTCCAATGGCATGTTGTGTTAGCTAGTCCATTACTGTGAGTGTGGATCTCTGTGTGTGTACATTACTGTGAGTGTGGATCTGTGTGTGTGTGTGTACATTACTGTGTGTGTGTACATTACTGTGTGTGTGTACATTACTGTGAGTGTGGAGCTCTGTGTATGCGTGTACATTTCTGTGAGTGTGGATCTGTGTGTGTGTATGTTTCTGTGAGTGTGCATGCATGAGCCCTGTATCAGGTAATACCAGACAGTGTGGTGCTGGCAAGATGAATTGCCGTGAGAACAGGGAGATAAGAGAGCTGCCTTGTAGCTCCACTGGTCTACACACTGCATCTGTAATGGAGAGACTGTCCTGGACAGAGAGAGCGAGAGAGAGATGCAGTGATATAGATTGCGAGATAAGGCAGGGGTTGGCATTGGGCCTCACGTGTTGCACAGGACGTTGTGCAGACAGCTGTGTGTGTGTGTGGGTGGGTGTGTGTGTGTTTCTCACAGTGTGTTTGTGTGCCCATTATGACTCTTATCTTCTCTTATCCCAGTTCATCAGGGTCATTCAATATAAACCATCTTCCAGTTCAGTTACAACAGACATATCAAAACAACAGATTTGAAGCTGTTTACAAAGCAGATTCATGCCAGTTTATTCCGTAAATAGAGACTGGGATAAAGAATGTGTCCGCAGCAGAGAAGGACAAGGACATAGAGGGGGAGAGGGAAGGGAGAGCTTGCAGCCTACAAATAGGATGAGTGCTATGGCATTATATAACATAGATATAGAGGTGTTGGGTTGGTGTGTGCCTGCCTGTATGCGTACATGCTGTAGTGTGGGTGTGTGTGTGTGATCTCCATGTGAGTGTTGCAGAGTCAGGGTTGGAGTAATGGTAATGACTTGACAGAGCCCTGTGCTGCTGTATGGTTCAGAAAGTGCTAACCTCATTGTCTATCCCCCCACCCCCCCCACCCAGCCAGTGGACGCATTATGCTGCTGTATTGCTGTGCTATAATAAAAGTCTGGCAGAGAGCGAGAAGCTGTGTCATACTCACCATAATGACCCTTCAGTCTCCTCTGCTTGTGTGTTTGTAGAGCTCGGTTTTCAGGGAAGATCCCTTAAGTGAGAGACCACACAACACACACACACACACACTGGTGGCTCTGCTCTGATCGTTCACCTGGTTAGACATGAGAGACAGTCAGAGCTCTGTGGCTTAGTCAGTCAGTCGTCTGGGAGCGGTTTAGTGACTTAGCTAGGGCCTTTAATCGACAAACCAATGACTCGGCTCGGAACAGGAGAGGCTGGGCTGTGCAGTGTGCATGCATGATTTAGGCATGTTTGTGTGAGCGAGTGTTTGATAGTGTGAGATTCAAGATGACGTTTCTGGTGTGGGAGTGAATGCACACTGAGTATACCAAACAGGAACACCTTCCTAATATTGAGTTGGTCCCCCCCTTTGCCCTCAGAACAGCCTCAATTCGTCGGGGCATGGACTCTACAAGGTTCCCGAAAGTGTTCCACAGGGATGCTGGCCCTGCTGACTCCAATCTTTCCCACAGTTGTGTCCAAGTTGACTGGATGTCCTTAAGGTGGTGGACCATGAAAAAACGTGAAATCCAGCAGCGTTGCCGTTCTTGACACAAAACCGATACGCCTGGCACCTACTACCATACCCTGTTCAAAGGCACTTAAATATTTTGTCTGGCCCATTCACCCTCTGAATGGCACACATACACAATCCATGTCACAATTGTATTGAGGCTTAAAAATCCTTCATTAACCTGTCTCCTCCCCTTCATCTACAGTGATGGAAGTGGATTTAACAAGTGACATCAATAAGGGATCATAGGTTTCACCTGGTCAGTCTGTCATGGATTGTTCTTGATGTTTTGTACACTCGGTGTATCACTGGAATTTATTCAGGGAATATACAGGAAACAGAATTTATCGTGGTGTTTGGTTGAAGCTGTGAGTGCTGCTACACAGCAGGCATTGGGCTGATGGATACTAAAGGTGTTTGCTGGTCTGGGGTTTGTGCAGGCTGCTTCTGCTTTGATGATGCCAGGGAATGTCATCCTAAAGACACGGTCCAGTCTGCTGCTCACTAACTAGCCATAAGCCACTGCACCCTCTGCGCCATCTTATGTCACAGTCGCTGAAACATGCTAATGCATTTTCTCTCTGTCCCCAATACTCACCGGCCTCTCCAGCGTATCTCTTCTCCTTCACTACCACTGATACATATAAGATCTGGATAGATTGATCATGTATTGCTTATACCTATCAAATGTTGTCTGATCAGTGGTCGTGAAGGAAAGGAAGCTGTTTGAGACTATTGGGACTTGCCAGGTTTTTTTGCCACAATGCCATGTTCTGTTTTGATGTGTCCGACTACGTTTCATGTTCATGCTTGTCTCATTCATCATGCTTTAATCATTGATTCATTTAGCTTTTGTGTGCTTTTTTTGCGTTTGGTTTGACATGGGCTGTTTTTTGTTTGTTTCCTCTGTCCCTTTTTTGTATGTGCCTCCACCATAGCTTTGTACCAATGGCTAGAGGCTGACCGCCAAGGCAAGGACCCCGATACAGCAGCCACAGGTAAACTCCACCAACTGTATCCCGTCTAGAGGTGTACAACTCTCTCTCCCTTCAGATACTAACTTGTATGGTGTCTCCTCTCTTCCTTCATCTCTCCCTCCTCCTCCTTTTTAAGACCCTTCCTTACTGACACGTAGACCTCCACCCCACCACTCTATTTAATTGGGTCCATCATATCTTCCTTGCCTCCATTGTCCACTCTCTTTCTCCCTTTCACCCCCCCTTCTCTCGTATCTATCTTTCAATATCTCTCTCTCTTCCGGTCGACCCTTCCCCAGTCGTTGTATGTGGGTCAGGTTCTCAGAGCTTGTTGTTCCAAATCAGTCACTCTCCTCTGAAGCGGGCTGTTTTTAACTTCATCCTCCTCATCCTCCTTCTCTTTCTCTAATGAAAGCATTTTACCAGGCTATTTCTCTCTTCTTCACTCACTGTTTTTGATAGTGGAGGTTTGGCTTTCTTCTCTCTCTCGCTCTCTCGCTCGCGCTCTCTCTTTCTCCCCACCTCTCTCTCTGTCTCTCTCTCTTGCTCTCTCGCGCTCTCTCTTTCTTTTTCTTTCTTATTTCACATATGTGTCCTGGTTTAACTTTGAGAGACAGAGTGCGTAAGAGGGAGGGAGAGGATGAGTAAGAGAGAGTCATTACAGAGGAAAAGGCTTATGCTTGCTCTGTCCTGTCCACTCCTGTTTGTCTCAGCTAAGGGCCTTAAGAGAGTTTAGGCATCCTTCACTTGCCAGCTCAGATCACTGCACCTCCACACAGGCACTGAAACCAAGAGCTAACCCACTGGCACTGCAACCCACAAGGCACCTAGGCAAGAGATGGCAGGATTGTGTGTCTGTGTTTCGAGACAGAGCAATAGAGATACAGAGACAATATAAGAGGGCAGAGTGCTTAACAGCAGCTGAACGTCTTGGCATTGTGTTTACATGCCACAGACTGTCTGTTCAGCACTGGAAATCTGCAGTCTAGTGTTGGAAATTGGAAACACACACACACACACACACACACACACACACACACACACACACACACACACACACACACACACACACACACACACACACACACACACACACACACACACACACACACACACACATCCCTCTAGAGGACAGAGGTTATCCAGCTGTGACCTTTTCTCTAGTCTCTACATGACAGAGTGGTAGAGTTTACCAACGCTGCCAAAATGTCAACTTCCATTTTCATTATTCATCTCTTCACACACACACACACACACACACACACACACACACACACACACTAATGCCTAAAGCGTTAACCAAATCCCTAGCTCACGTCAGCCATGAATATCCATCAAAGCAGTGCAGGTTAAGGCTTGTCTAACATCTCTACTCTTCCATCTCCTTACATTAACCTCGCTGTGTGTCCCCATCTCGCCCCATTGCTCCCCCACACTCTCCACTTTTCCAGCTTTCTCCCCTGCTGCTGGCTCCCTGCCACTGGTTCTTTCTGCTCCCCCCTTGCTTGTGTTTGACCTCTCGGACTCCTGCTGCTGGTTTGTGCCCTGCAATCATCCTCACAACATCTCACCCTTGGACTGTGCGTGCGTGCAACCTCACCCTAACGCTCTTTTGATCTAAAGAGGTTTGATTTCCTACCATTTCCAGCCCTCGCACTCCGGTGACGAACTGTGTGTGTCTGTAATTTCGTTGTTTACTAGTATAGGAGGAGATTGCCATGGTAACTGTCCGTGAGATTGTCCCACTACTACAGCAAACTAAATCAACAACATGTACATCTTGTGTTGGAAACACTGTAACCTTCCAACCGTTCTTACTAATGGTGATAGACTATTCATCTTACTATCTCTGCAAAACACACTACATTGATCTGAGATAGTTGCATTCGCCATGAAACAATCATTGTGTCACGTTACAAACGATCACTCTGCTCCTCCCTCCGTTCTCCTCATCCTTCCACGACCCTCTGACCTCGCTCGCATCATCAAAAGGCGCGGAAACGGTCATCATGATCGACACGACCCCGGCCCATCTAACGGTTCTTTTCACTTATCTGAAATCAATGGGGGTTGGTCTTCCTGTTGTTGCTGTAGTATTGGAGACCTGGTTACCCACAGCTAAATAACTAGTGTGCCTGGATTAGCACTCAGATTTAATGGCCCACTCTGAGACTTCTTAGTATACAGAGTTAAATTCTCCATTGGAAGCAACAGTCAATAGTTGGACAATCATGATCATGGTTAGTTTTGGTATTTAACTCTGACAAAGAGACAATGTCTGTTGTAACTAGGTCATGTGATTCCATGCTAGGAAGATACAGAGAAGGCACACAGTAGTAGGGTTGCATATTCAGAGGTGGAAACTCTCCGTGGGAATTAACGGGAATATAGGTGAATTAATATTAATACCATTTAAATGTAGATGTTTTTTGCATTGGATATATTTACTATATCATATGGAGACAGAAACATAAACCTTTTTACCTTGTCATAAGTAGACATAATTGCAAATGATTAAATCCTTCCAGTAGAAAAAAAACAAAACAATTTAGTTACAAATTCAACTTTAATTAAATGAGTTGACTCTTCACATGGGATGATTTCACTGAACAAAAGAAAGGGAATATTGAATGATTCCCAATGATCCATCGCATCTCCCAAAAACGTTTTCAACATACATCGGTAAAATTATAGTCTAGAAGCTAAAGCTTTGGTTGTCTTCCTCTCAGGCTTCCATGTCTTCTACCTGGACCTCCTCAATGTCCACCTCTTGAACATCAGACTCTGAGGCCTAATCTTTTTTTAATGTATTTAATATCTGAAAAATACAATATACAGGCAGTGAAGCCACTAAGCGACTACACCACACCAGTCATCCAACAGACTCCCATTCAGAGCGACAAACCGAAGCATCCAGGGTCAAACGCCCTGCTCAAGGGCACTTCGACAGATCTCCCACCAGGCCCCAAAAAACAGGAACCCGAACCCTCCAAGACCCCCTCCCCCAAGAAAGAAAAAAAAAATATTCTATTAATTCCATTCCCTACCCCCAAATGCACCAACAACCAAGAAAATGAACTAAAGAGGAAAAAGACTAAAAGAAAACAGCAAACAAGGCCTCATCTTCACTGTCCCTTTCCAGCCTTGTTGAGGATGGCTCGTTGTCAGGCTCAAAAAGCCCAAAATTTGCCCGGATGGCCACCAATTTTTCAACCATTGTATTGGTCAGCCTGTTGTGTGCTTTGGTGTGTGTGTGTGTGTTCCCAAACAAGGCCCATTTCCGCTCTGATGCAGCTGATGTTGGTGTGATTTGGAGGATGATTGAGGCAACAGGGGAAAGCGCCTCAGATCCACAAAGTCCCTTCCACCAGGTGGCTGATGAGATATGTTGGCACGACTGCCATATTGCATCTCCATCCCAAAGCCCTTGCTTGGAAGTGTACTTCGCCAGACTGCCAAGAACCTTGCCCTCATCCAGGCCAAGGTGTTGAGACATGGTAGGGATGACACCATAAGCCTTGTTGATCTCTGCACCAGGCAGGATGCTCTTGCCAGCATACTTGGGGTCCAACATGTACGCTGCGGCGTGTATGGGCTTCAGGCAGAAGTCTTCACGCTCTTTGATGTATTTCAGAACTGCAGTTTCCTCTGCTTGGAGCAGCAGTGAAGTGGGCAGGGCAGTACAGATTTCTTCTCTTACAGCTGCAAGCGGAGTCTGAACATCAGACAGGGTGGTATTGTCTCCCTCAATTCGTACAATGGCTACTGTTATTGGTTTCAGGCTGCTTACCACTCTCTCCCAAAATACATAATCCAGGAGGATCCTCTTGATTGGGGTGTCCATATCGGCAGATTGTGATATGGCCTTTTCTTGGAGAAACTCCTTCCCCTCCAGGATACTGTCAAACATGATGACAACACCACCCCAACGGGTGTTGCTGGGCAGCTTCAATGTGGTGCTCTTATTCTTCTCACTTTGCTTGGTGAGGTAGATCGCTGCTATAATTTGATGACCCTTCACATACCTAACCATTTCCTTGGCTCTCTTGTAGAGTGTATCCATTGTTTTCAGTCCCATGATGTCCTTCAGGAGCAGATTCAATGCATGAGCAGCACAGCCAATGGGTGTGATGAGGGCAGGATTCCACTTTAGACCAAGCAGCCTTCATGTTCACAGCATTGTCTGTCATCAGTGCAAATACCTTCTGTGGTCCAAGGTTATTGATGACTGCATTCAGCTCATCTGCAATGTAGAGACCAGTGTGTCTGTTGTCCTTTGTGTCTGTCCTATTGTATAATAAGTGGTTGAGGGGTGGAGATGATGTAGTTAATTAATTATTCCTTGCCCACGAACATTCAACCACCTTTCAGAGATGATTCCAATACAGTCTGCTTTCTCTATGATTTGCTTGACCTTACTTGAACTCTGCAAATGAGTAGATAAAGCATGTCTGGTTGGAGGGGTGTATGCTGGGCGAAGAAGGTTGCTTGTTGTGAGCTCTGAGGGAACTTTATGCACTTGGCCAGATGATTCTGCATCTTTGTTGCATTCTGCACATATGATTTTGCACAGTATTTGCAAATGTACACAGCTTTTCCTTCTACATTAGCTGCAGTGAAATGTCTCCACACATCAGATAGTGCCCTTGGCATGATGAGTAAAAAAAACGAATACAATTCCATGTACAGATAAATAGTTAAGCACTTAGATTAAATAACTGCTTTGTAAGATACAGTTATAGTCGGAAGTTTACATGCACTTAGGTTGGAGTCATTAAAACTTGTTTTTCAACCACTCCACAAATTTCTTGTTAACAAACTATCGTTTTGGAAAGTTGGTTAGGACATGTACTTTGCATGACACAAGTCATTTTTCCAACAATTGTTTACAGACAGATTATTTAACTTATAATTCACTGTATCACAATTCCAGTGGGTCAGAAGTTTACATACACTAAGTTGACTGTGCCTTTAAACAGCTTGGAAAATTCCAGAAAATTATGTCATGGCTTAAGAAGCTTCTGATCGGCTAATTTACATAATTTGAGTCAATTGGAGGTGTACCTGTGGATGCATTTCAAGGCCAACCTTCAAACTCCGTCCCTCTTTGCTCGACATCATGGGAAAATCAAAATAAATCAGCCAAGACCTCAGCAAAAAAATCTGGTTCATCTTTGGGAGCAATTTCCAAACGCCTGAAGGTACCACGTTCATCTGTACAAACAATAGTACGCACGTATAAACACCATGGGACCACGCAGCCATCATACCGCTCAGGAAGGAGACAAGTTTTGTCTCCTAGAGATGAATGTACTTTGGTGCGAAAAATGCAAATCAATCCCAGAACAACAGCAAAGGACCATGTGAAGATGCTGGAGGAAACCGGTACAAAAGTATCTATATACACAGTAAAACGAGTCCTATATCGACATAACTTGAAAGAACACTGCTCCAAAACTGCCATTAATAAAAGCCAGACTACGGTTTGCAACTGCACATGGGGACGAAGATCGTACTTTTAGAGAAATGTCCTCTGGTCTGATGAAACAAAAATGGAACTGTTTGGCCATAATGACTATCGTTATGCTTGGAGGAAAAAGGGGGAGGCTTGCAAGCCGAAGAACACCATCCCAACCGTGAAGCATGCATCATGTTTTGGGGGTCGCTTTGCTGCAGGAGGGACTGGTGCACTTCACAAAATAGATGGCATCATGAGGCAGGAAAATGATGTGGATATATTGAAGCAACATCTCAAGACATCAGTCAGGAAGTTAAAGCTTGGTCGCAAATGGGTCTTCGAAATGGACAATGACCCCAAGCATACTTCCAAAGTTGTGGCAAAATGGCTTAAGGACAACAAAGTCAAGGTATTGGAGTGGCCATCACAAAGCCCTGACCTCAATCCTATAGATGTGTGGGCAGAACTGAAAAAGCATGTGCGAGCAAGGAGGCCTACAAACCTGACTCAGTTACACCAGCTCTGTCAGGAGGAATGGGCCAAAATCTCCCAACTTATTGTGGGAAGCTTGTGTAAGGCTACCCGAAACGTTTGACCCAAGTTAAAGAATTTAAAGGCAATGCTTCCAAATACTAATTGAGTGTATGTAAACTTCTGACCCATTGGGAATGTGATGAAAGAAATAAAATCTGAAATGAATAATTCTCTCTACTATTATTCTGACATTTCACATTCTTAAAATAAAGTGGTGATCCTAACTGACCTAAGACAGCGAATTTTTACTCTGATTAAATGTCATGAATTGTGAAAAACTGAGTTTAACTGTATTTGGCTAAGGTGTATGTAAACTTCCGACTTCAACTGTACATGTTTTAAAATGAAACGTATTGAAACATTTAGCAGGCTCAAGCTAAAACCCGCATGGTAGCAAAAACTAGCAAGCAGAAATTGTTAACCTGTCTGGCTCCGGGGTTCCGCTAGCGGAACTCCTCCCACATTCCACTGAAAAGGCAGAGCGCGAAATTCAATTTTTTTGTTGTTGAAATATTTAACTTTCACACATTAACAATTCCAATACAGCAAATGAAAGATACACATCTTGTGAATCCAGCCAACATGTCTGATTTTTAAAATGTTTTACAGCGAAAACACCACGTATATTTATGTTAGCTCACCACCAAATACAAAAAAGGACAGACATTTTTCACAGCACAGGTAGCATGCACAAAACCAACATAACTAACCAAGATCCAACCAAACTAACCAAGAAACAACTTCATCAGATGACAGTCCTATAACATGTTACACAATAAATCTATGTTTTGTTCGAAAAATGTGCATATTTGAGGTATAAATCAGTTTTACATTGCAGCTACCATCACAGCTACCGTCAAAATAGCACCGAAGCAGCCAGAGTAATTATAGAGACCAACGTGAAATACCTAAATACACGACATGAAACATTTCTGAAAAATCGATGGTGTACAGCAAATTAAAGACAAACATCTTGTGAATCCAGCCAATATTTCCGATTTTTTAAAAGTGTTTTACAGCGAAAACACAATATAGCATTATATTAGCTAACTACAATAGCCTACCACACTATCGCATTCATTCATCAAGGCACGTTAGCGATAGCAATAGGCATGTTAGCGATAGCGAATAAACCAGCAAAATATATTAATTTTCACTAGTTCTTAATGCAATCGCCGTGTTAGAATTCTAAAAATAACTTCATTACGACATCCAGCTTAGTTATAGCAAGAGAGTGCCCAAAATCTGGGCGCAAACTACTAGTTCACATGTTCGACAGATATATGAAATAGCATCATAAAATGGGTCCTACTTTTGATGATCTTCCATCAGAATGTTGTACAAGGGGTCCTTTGTCCAGAACAATCGTTGTTTGGTTTTAGAACGTCCTCTTCTCCAGTCAATTAGCACGGAAAGCTAGCAAAGTGGCGTGAAGCTCTCCTTCCTGAACAAAGGCACACAACGCAACACGCCTAACGTCCCGAAAAAATTTCAATAATCTAATAAAACTATATTGAAAAAACATACTTCACGATGATATTGTCACATTTATCAAATAAAATCAAAGCCGGAGATATTAGTCGTCTATAACGACAGCTTTACAGAAGGCAATACCAGGTCCCTTCTCGCGCGTTCCAGGAAACAGGAAATGGGTGTCACGTCATGCCAAGAGCTTTTATTCCACCTCAGATCAAGATAAACACTCAATTTCTTCTCTCACTCCCTATTGACATCTAGTGGAAGGTGTATGACGTGCATGTATACTAATATATATCAAGCCCATTTATAGGCAGGCCCTAGAACAGAGCATCGATTTCAGATTTTCCACTTCCTGTCAGGAAGTTTGCTGCAAAATGAGTTCTGTTTTACTCACAGATATAATTCAAACGGTTTTAGAAACTAGAGTGTTTTCTATCCAATAGTAATAATAATATGCATATTGTACGAGCAAGAATTGAGTACGAGGCCGTTTAAATTGGGCACGATTTTCCCCCAAAGTGAAAATAGCGCCCTCTGTCCTCAACAGGTTAACAAGTTTGAAATGATTTAAACACACTTTGCTGTAGGCTACTATTTACTAGTTAACAAAAAACCATGTATGTCATATAAAATATATTCACCCCACCCAGTATTGTAAAGAAAACTTACCAGAAAGCATGTAGTCCTTGACTCAGACAGTGTAGTAGTGTGGGCTCAATAGCATCTCATTAGTGTGCAAGATATTGAGAATCAGCTGTACATGTGATTGAAAGTGTGCACTGCACATGTGATGGAAGAATGCACTGTGCATGCTTTTTTGATGAATTTAAGCAAAATCCCTGGGCTTAACTTCTCATGGAAAATGTCAGGAATTTACTGTAAAGTTTCTGACCCTTTGCAACCCTACACGGTAGTGAAGGAAATGGATAAGACTCAGATTGCACACATCTTATTACTGCTTAGCTAAGCTAAGCTAATGACACGGTCCCAGCTGCTCCTTGCTCAGGGGACCTGTTGTAGTCTGCAGTTGTCTGACACATGAGTCAACATGGTCCTGCTTATACTCCATTAGACACGCTGCTGCTGCACCATTAGATACAAACTGTTACTTGTGTAGCTTTTAGTAGCCTAGCATCAAGGCTGGGGCTTCATGATGATGTAGATGTGTTGTTCATTACACCTTGCTGTTTTCCACATGAGGTTAGCAAAGTGAGTGGAACCAGAACAAGGAAGGCTGCCGGCAAGGGGAAATATTTATTGTTTTGTGTGGGTGGGAGAGTGGAGAGCTTCATAGCGCAGGTGCTGACAGATAGGAATTTCACCTATGAGAGATCCCAGATTTTTTTTCTATATTTTTTTATTTATTTCACCATTATTTAACCAGGTAGGCCAGTTGAGAACAGTTCTCATTTACAACTGCGACCTGGCCAAGATAAAGCAAAGCAGTGCAACACAAAAACAACAACACAGAGTTACACATGGAATAAACAAATATACAGTCAATAATACAATAGAAAAAGTCTATATACAGTGTGTGCAAATGAGGTAGGGTAAGGGAGGTAAGGCAATAAATAGGCCATAGTGGCGAGATAATTACAATATAGCAATTAAACACTGGAGTGATAGATGTGCAGAAGATGAATGTGCAAATAGAGATACTGGGGTGCAAAGGAGCAAAATAAATCAAATTAATAACAGTATGGGGATGAGGTAGTTGGATGGGCTATGTACAGGTGCAGTGATCTGTGAGCTACTCTGACAGCTGGTTCTTAAAGTTAGTGAGGGAGTTATGAGTCTCCAGATTCAGTGATTTTTGCAGTTCGTTCCAGTCTTTGGCAGCAGAGAACTGGAAGGAAAGGCGGCCAAAGGAGGATTTGGCCTTGGGGGTGACCAGTGAAATATACCTGCTGGAGCGTGTGCTATGGGTGGGTGCTGCTATGGTGACCAGTGAGCTAAGGCAAGGCGGGGCTTTACCTAGCAAAGACTTATAAATGACCTGGAGCCAGTTGGTTTGGCGACGAATATGAAGCGAGGGCCAGCCAACAAGAGCATACAGGTCGCAGTGGTGGGTAGTATATGGGGCTTTGGTGACAAAACGGATGGCGCTGTGATAGACTGCATCCAATTTGCTGAGTAGAGTGTTGGAGGCTATTTTGTAAATAACATCGCCGAAGTCAAGGATCAGTAGGATAGTCAGTTTTACGAGGGTATGTTTGGCAGCATGAGTGAAGGATGCTTTGTTGCGAAATAGGATGCTGATTCTAGATTTAGTTTTGGATTGGAGATGCTTAATGTGAGTCTGGAAGGAGAGTTTACAGTCTAACCAGACACCTAGGTATTTGTAGTTGTCCACATATTCTAAGTCAGAACCGTCCAGAGTAGTGATGCTGGACGGGCGGGCAGAATGCTGAGCAACATACAGCTGTGCTCATTCTTGTTTTCTTCCTTGTATTCCCTTATGACAATCTTTGATCCCCCTCTTATGCACACTCACACACACACTTTGACATGCACCAATATCTTTAGTTAGTCAACTTGGTTGTCCAGGTAAACCTTTCAACTGGCCCAGAGACTTGACCTCTTTCTTTCTCTCCCTCTCTAGGGGAGAACTTTGAGCAGAGCCCCCTGAAGAGGACGTTCAAGTCTAAAGTCCTGGCCCACTACCCTGAGAACGTGGAGTGGAACCCCTTCGACCAGGATGCTGTCAACATGGTGGGTGAACCATCGCTGAGTTCTGAGCCAAACTGAGTGGTGGATGGATGGAGGGACCATATTGCAGTGTTGAGGGGTGATCAGTTACATATAATCTGATTACAAAAAAAATTGTAATTAGATTACAGACACTTCTGAAAAACTAGATGATTACTTATTGGATGACTTTGTAAGGATGTTTGTGGAAAAAATACATTATGACACCTTTCTGTTTTCTCAGTGACATTCAATTCAGCATTGAAAATCAGGACACGTTTAAATTTGTTCCACATGAGCAAGTCTGACCACAAGTCAGAGACCAATATGATGACACTCCAAATGCGTTTGATGGATCATTTTTGTCTTCATCTAATGCCTATTAAGGGGAAAGTAATCCAAAAGTAAGTGAACGTAATCCGATTACATTACTGAGTTTGGGGAAACCAAAAGTGACTTATTACAATTTTGGACAGGCAACTAGTAAGGGATTACATTTAGAAAGTAACCTACTTAACCCTGAATGAGGGGAATAGGAGGACGATAAACAGGCTCTATTCAATCTAATAGTAGGCAGCAGGGAACCAAACTGGGTTGGGGGAAGGAATGGATGGAGGGAACAGAAGGACGATAAACAATACCCCAACTAGGCATTGAAAGGCCTTTTTAGATCATATACAGTGGAAAGGAAGGGCATGCTAGGATTATTCCAACCAATGCTTTAGGAAACCACACACACACACACCATTGGAGCAGAGAGGCCCAGGATTAAGACACAATGCAGTGCCTTCTCTCTAGGGTACCCTGGGTAATGGGGCGAAGGCGCCCAAATCCCCTCTGTCTCTATGGATTTACCCAGAGGGTTTTGTAGGCTGCGCTACACGGACTGTGGCTGCTTTTCTGCAGTCTGGGTTTAGATTCAGTTGTTTCGTGTTGACGGGACAAGGGGAGGGTAAGCATGCCAGGGTGGAAAGGTACGTTAGGGGAGGGAATATCTGACAAGACAAAGCTTTATGTTGTCAAATATCTGCATTCATGAAAAAAAGGGAAAAGTTAAGATGGTGATGATGAAATTGTATTTGTGCTTTATAGCATTTTATGAACTAGATGGTTTGCGCCATGGTATATCAGACTGTATACCACGGGCATGACAAAACATGTATTTTTTACTGCTCTAATTACGTTGGTAATCAGTTTATAATAGCAATAAGTCTCCTCAGGGGTTTGTGATAGATGGCCAATATAACCCATACACTGCAGGAAATGACAAACCAGAAGACTACATTAAACATGTTTTGAATCACCAAGACCTGTCATGGAAGACACTGCTATAGGTCCCGCTGACCTGTCACTCAATGATCTGGGTCCACTGAAGTATATGTGGTTGAGGGATCATATGTTTGTTGTGTCTGTGTATTTGTGTGTGTGTGTTTGCCTAACCCAGCATATTGAGCCCCAGTAGAGGTAGCTAACATTGATACCTGTCCCTATAGAGGAGGCCCTGGAAACGTTTGGTGTCGGCTCTCGTGATGCAAGGTCACTATTTTTCCGTTGGCGTTGGCCATTACATCACACACTGGCGTCAGAACCGCTGAATTATTCACATCGTGTTCTCAGTTTACGTCGGCATGGAAGCGATGGCCCATTGTGCGGTGTGTTCCAGGTCTGAAATGGAACACCAATGCAGTGCAGCTATGAAGGCTCCAATGGCAGAACCATTATGAATCTCAGCCCTCTCCCTGCTTGCCTCAACCCAACCCCATTCATTTCTATGTATAGTATCTCCATCCCACTCACCATCCATATCCCCTTTCCCACTCTCCATTAACCTTCTCTCTCATCTCTACTCTCCCTACTCATAGGGTGACCTTAGTGTAATCACACTTCCTGCCCCTGTGGGCCTGGCAACAAAGCCGTTCTGATGATTGCTTTTCATATCCCAATCCTTTTCTCATAAATCCCTCCCTCGATTATTATTTCTTTCTTTCCCACTCACTCTCTCTCACTCTCACTCTCTCACACACACACACACACACACACACACACACACACACACACACACACACACACACACACACACACACACAGACTGCTGTTGGCACTGATTTGATTTTCTTGTTAATTGGGCCCTGAGTCAGAAGGTGTGTGTGTGAGAGAGCTAGTGCCCGAGGATATGCATGAGTGAGGGAGTATGAATGTGTATGTGCTTCAGTTTGTTCAGCTTATTGCTCCATCAGTGCGTCACTCACTCGGAACCCCCACAATTCCCGTGTCCGTGTCGGAATAAGGGGAAAGTTTAACAGATGGGAACATTACCTGGGATTATCCAAGAACACTGTGAAATGTTCTGCTAGGAATTCTGAAATGTCTATCTGAAGTCATTTTGAGCCTAACAGAGCTGAGGCCCAGGTTGATGGCCCCAGACACAGTTACAGTTGACAGGAGGGTGGGATGGCTTTTTGGCTTGGAGCCTTTACTTTAAACAGTCGACAGTTTCTGCTCAATTTTGTCAGAACAGGAAGAGTTGAGGGAGACTTCAATGGAAGTGTTTCAATGGGATTAGATGAAGCCGCTGTGCTACGGAGTCACTTGTATATGAATGTAATATGTCAGACAGTGTTGAGTTGTTGCTACTGTATAATGTGTTTCAGAGCAGTGTTGAGTTGTGGATACTGTATAATGTGTTTCAGAGCAGTGTTGAGTTCTGGATACTGTATAATGTGTTTCAGAGCAGTGTTGAGTTCTGGATACTGTATAATGTGTTTCAGAGCAGTGTTGAGTTGTTGCTACTGTATAATGTGTTTCAGAGCAGTGTTGAGTTGTTGATACTGTATAATGTGTTTCAGAGCAGTGTTGAGTTGTTGATACTGTATAATGTGTTTCAGAGCAGTGTGGAGTTGTTGATACTGTATAATGTGTTTCAGAGCAGTGTGGAGTTGTTGCTACTGTATAATGTGTTTCAGAGCAGTGTGGAGTTGTTGATACTGTATGATGTGTTTCAGAGCAGTGTGGAGTTGTTGCTACTGTATAATGTGTTTCAGAGCAGTGTGGAGTTGTTACTGTATAATGTGTTTCAGAGCAGTGTGGAGTTGTTGATACTGTATAATGTGTTTCAGAGCAGTGTGGAGTTGTTGATACTGTATAATGTGTTTCAGAGCAGTGTTGAGTTGTTACTGTATAATGTGTTTCAGAGCAGTGTTGAGTTGTTGATACTGTATAATGTGTTTCAGAGCAGTGTTGAGTTGTTGATACTGTATAATGTGTTTCAGAGCAGTGTGGAGTTGTTGATACTGTATAATGTGTTTCAGAGCAGTGTGGAGTTGTTGCTACTGTATAATGTGTTTCAGAGCAGTGTGGAGTTGTTACTGTATAATGTGTTTCAGAGCAGTGTTGAGTTGTTGATACTGTATGATGTGTTTCAGAGCAGTGTGGAGTTGTTGCTACTGTATAATGTGTTTCAGAGCAGTGTGGAGTTGTTGATACTGTATAATGTGTTTCAGAGCAGTGTGGAGTTGTGGATACTGTATAATGTGTTTCAGAGCAGTGTTGGTTTAGGCAAATATTCTCCAACTTGCATGCAGAGTTGTACTGATTTTGATTGCCTGTTGATGTTTCCCCAGTTTCAACCGGCAGCAGGTCGAAAATGTGCAGGTTAAGACAACAAATCTGGGACCAGCTCCGTTGCTCATTAGCACAGATGGCCCCATTTGTTGCAAAGGGATATTAGAATCCTGTTGTCTTATCCTTATCTTCAACGTAGGTTTGAACTCTCTCCCTCTTTTCCAGGGAGGAATATTTTTTCCTTGATCCGTATGGTTTCATGATATTTCTTGGGATAGAAGGATTTGATTTGGAAGCGTATGGACTCTCATTTCTGGGGAGAAATTGCAGCGTTTCGGATGTGTTTAATTTGCCTCTCGATTTCCACACAGAACAGACAGATTGAGGCAGTGTGGGAGTTATCTTGTCAGTAGTGATCAGTTGAAACCAGGATTCACTCACCACTTTTATAATCCATTCTGAACAGAACATTGGCCAACTACAGGCCTGTTTATCTGTGTTAGCGACAGGGGTTAATTTGTGTGTGTGTGTGTGTGTGTGTGTGTGTGTGTGTGTGTGTGTGTGTGTGTGTGTGATGATTAATTTTGTATTCAGCTCAGCTCTGCAAATCAACATAATGGAGATAATCAACCATATTTTATTTCATGCTGGCTGCTGTGTTGCTGACTGGGCTGCTATCAAAGCAGATTATGCTGATTTGATTAGGGATGCGACACGCACACACACACACACACACACACACACACACACACACACACACACACATTCAAACTGTAGATGTACACACACACCCAACACAGTCTGGTACACACACATTCTGGTACATGCAGTCTCAGTCGTTTCTGATGTAAGGCCTCATTGATTCTGTCAACTATCTCAATTATTAATACCACATTTATAATCATCATTATTATTGTCCCTCTCCCTCTCTCTCTCCGTAGCTCTGTATGCCCAAAGGCCTGTCGTTCAGGACACAGGCAGACAGCCGCGAGCCCCAGTTCCACTCCTTCCTGATCACACGGGAGGATGGCTCTCGCACCTACGGCTTCGTCCACACCTTCTACGAGGAGGTGACGTCGCCTCAGATCTGCTCGGCCATGCAGACCCTCTACCAGATGTACCAGGCTGAGAACCCTTCCTCCGCCTCCCCCTCTTCCTCCTCTTCCTCCAGTATGGACTCTCTGGCTAGCAGCCTCGACGAAGCAGATTCTCCGTCTTCATCCTCGTGCCGGTCGGCGGCGTGCGGCGGCTACGACGCGTCGCGGGACACGCTCTTCGTCTCCAAGGCGTTGTGTCTGATCACGCCCATGCCCTTCATGCACGCCTGCCGCCGTTTCCTGTCCCAGGTGCACCGGGCCGTCACAGCCGCCTCGCCCCCGCCCCTCCCTCTGGAAAGCTACGTGCACAACATCCTGTACGAGGTGCCCCTGCCCCCTCCGGGGCGCTCGCTGAAGTTCCACGGGGTGTACGAGCCCATCGTGTGTCAGCGTCCTGGGCCTGGGGAGCTGCCTCTGGCTGACTTCCCTCTGGGCCAGACCTTCACTCTGCTGGGGGTAGAGAACCTGGTGCATCTCTTCAACTGTACCCTGCTGGAGATGCAGATTCTGCTCTACTCACAGGGTAAGGGATGCTTATTATACATGCACACACACACTCCTCTCTGCCTCAACATTCCTTGGCAGCAGGTTGTTGAGTGGGGGTTGCTTCTCCAGCCAGGTGGTATGGTGATGACAGATACCAGGTTGGGGGATGGTTCGGATAAGTCATTCCTCCCTATTCCTCAACACATCCACTCAGCTGGAGCCAATGGAACATGACTGACTGTGTCATTACTGGGGTGTAATCTGTGGTCCAGGCCTGTCCTTGACTCCCTGGCCCAAATGAGTTTAGGATTAGACTACTGTAATCTGGGTGTGGTAGAGAGCTATTCCTCTCCCTGGGACTGGAGCTATGCGGGTTGACTGACTGGACAGCAGCAGGGTAGGGGCTGGGATTAGGAAGCATGGTCAGTCAAAGGACAAACAGCCAGACAGTAGTCTGTAGACGTCAGGCCAAGACTGACTGTATCTGCCATAGACTTCACTGTAGATTACAGTAGACTAAACTACAGGATGCCATTATCTGATTGGCTTAAGACTGTTGCAGAGAAAGAGACATCGAGAGAGCTTCTTGTCTGTTGAATGTTTGATTGGGTGGTTCTGGTCCATTGACGTCCTTTGGAGTGGAAAGTAGTCTTGCCTAATGAATTAATGGGTTGTGACTTCCCATTAAGTGGCTCTTGTTTTGTTTTAGAGTTGGTTGGAGTTTAATGTCTCTAATGTAATTATCTGTAATGCATGGGAGTTCATTAGTTGAGTTGATGGCAGTCAAACAAAGGGACTGTCACTAGCACCATGCCATTTCTGTCTGCTTGAGAGAAAACGACAGAGACAGGCCTCTCCCTCCTCCAACCACTCATCCTCATCCACCCCTTCGCTCCCATCCATCCCCACTCATCTATCCTTTGAGAAATGATCTCCCATGTTTAATTTATCAAACCAACTGTCAGAGGGAATCGCTCCTGAAACAAAATAATTAAAAACCTCTTTATCCGAATGAAAAACATTCCAGTAACGTTTTAATGTTCCTCATTTTTCACGGCGAAGCGTTGGCGGCATCCCATTTAGCTCCTACCCTGCGTCACGGCTGCTAAAAGGCATTCTAATTCCTCTTTAATAAAAACAATGTGCTTGATTTGCCTGGAGGCAATTTGATGGAAGGGTTGATGCATGGAAACTGCATCTGTAAAATGTTCTGTGGATGGGTCCCAATGCATGCTATTCCCTATATTGTGGACTACCTTTGACCAGGGCACATTGGGCTCTGGTCAAAACTAGTGCACAATATTGTGAATAGGATGCAGCATGTGTGTTAATGTGACAAGTTTGGCCTTATGTCCTCATTGTCTTATATGATCCATCAACAACCAATGAAATCACAACAGACGGAAACTGCCCAGTGCCCACCATGATCCTCGCTCACTCATTGGCCGAGACACGGGAAGGAAGTGACAAGCAGGCGTTTAGTCCAATCCTGCAGCTCTGTGGAGGGCGTGGGTCTGAGATGTAATTAATAAGATGATTAATCAGTAATTTAGATTTGATATTTTAGTTATTCCAGGAGCACAGTTATAGTGCAACATTTTGAGTTCTCTTCTTGGCGGTGTAGAGAGACTTTGCCATTTTTAAAGCAAATGTCCTACAAGTCTACACATTTCTCCATGTAGCTAAGCATTTTGACATGCAGTTGAGAGAAAGGTTGCTGTTTTAAAACTAAAATCATTGTTTGGGGATCTTTCAATTCTCCCTGACTTTTATTTTGGATGATTGTTAGTTCTCAAAGATGATATAATAAAAAAATATATAGTTCCAATATCTTCTAAACATACATTATATCTGGTTTAAGTTGACACTGAAAGCACTTTTCCATCCCGAACTTTAGGCGACCAGAAAAAACGCTTAGGCTTCCTGCCCAAGGATTTCAATAGCAGAAAAATCCCTGCATTCATTCAGAGAGACTTAGTCAGTCAGAGCGTGCAATAAGGTGGTTGATCAAAGCATACTGTTCATATGAAAATGAGGGGACTTTACACCATGTCTCCTTCTCCCCTCTCTCTGTGCTGGGAGTGCACCTGGTTTCTGTTGTGTACCATTGTTGGCTTGTCTCGTCCCTTCTGAGACTGTGTCTGATAGGGACCAGTCCCAATGACTGACAGTTTCACTATGACTTGCCTCGTGTCATATGTTCAGCCTTGAAACACAGAAGCCGATCTTTGTCTCTTCCGTTCGCATTTTCCACTTGGCCCCAGCAGCATTGTGGTCAACTGTATCTGTTTTGGACGTTTGCAGATGACGACAATTCAATGCATTCCCCTACTTATCAAGCAATAACATACAATATTTTACACAACAACCTCCATTGGAAAGCAGTATTGGAGG
Organism: Salvelinus alpinus; assembly: GCF_045679555.1. Lineage (NCBI taxonomy): Eukaryota > Metazoa > Chordata > Actinopteri > Salmoniformes > Salmonidae > Salvelinus > Salvelinus alpinus. The sequence continues at coordinate 9,000,547 of NC_092122.1, forward strand.
GTGTTGTGAAAGTTTTTAATGGCCCTGTGAAATAGAGTTGAACACTCTCGCATAACCACCCCCCCCCCCCCCATGTAGTTCAGCTGAGGTCAACATCGGACGGAGAGAATAATATTATTCCCCCATGAGCCTTTGCAGGGTGCTTTTGATGTTTTTCGTGTTGGGGAAAACTGGAGTCTCACATCTGTGACGGGTTGAATATTAAATTAGGAAGAGCTGGTGTCAAATCAGCAAGAATTATGTATTAATGAAGTCTGTCGAGACGCAGTGTATTCATATTCATGTCGGGGCTAAACTTATCTTCACATAATACGATCATAACAGTGGATGAGAGAGGAAAGAAAGTTGGGATAGAGTTGCGTGAGACATGAGTAAAGTACTGTGACTCATCCTTTAATGAGAATCACTCTATCTTTCTCTGCATCACAGAGCAGGCTGTGTCAAGTTAAAACCCTCAACATGCAGAGGCTTGTGAGAGTATATTTGGTTATTAACTACGTTATCCTGATTTTTGTTCTCTTATGTTCCTTGTTGTGGTTCTATTGCTCTGTTCATTTCAGAGAGAGACTGGTTTCCCACAGGGAATGCCAAAAGGGCATGTTGGCAGCACTTTGAAGTAGTTACCGGTAAAATTATTGCAAGCGTTTCTTTGATAGACTAGCTGAAGGGCAAATTGGTGCATTTATGCAATATAAATACATGGGTATTAGTTTGCTGTGTAGTTTCCTTTATTTTATGCATTGCTTAAGTAAAGTCATGTAAAAGTCCCAAGTTTTCTGCAGCTCTTCTAGGTTTCCCCTCATACATAATTGAGTATTGCAGTGTAAGGGTTTAGCTTGTATACGGTCAGTGTGTTATTGTACGAGTGTGTGGGTGTGCAGTGCACCACAGAGGAGCTAGAAAGTTTACTCAGCAACTCTCACACTCCCCTTTTTAGTTCTGTCTTTCTCTCGGTTTCTCCCACTCTTTCTCACTCCGTCTCGCTCTTTCGCTACCACACTTTCTCTTTGTGTCGGCCTTCACCTCATTTCTCTGTCTCCCTTTTCTTATCTGGGATCCAATCATAGAATGCGTTACTGTGATCCTCAAATCACACTTTCACCGTGTCTCTACATGACTCTCATTCCATTTTCTGCGTGTCCTGTGGCGCAAGTCTTTTGTGAGGGTGTTATTACTCCTATCTATCATGTGTCTTTAGTTTTCTCCATAAATATCCTATAAGTAGGAGCCCCTACAGATACCCCTCCACATACACCTTTTCACACCGTACCCCCTCCTCCTCTCCATCATTACTAATCATCTCCATGGGAGGCAGGAAGGCAGGTGGGTTATCATTACAATTTCAACTGCAAGCACCCCTGTTCTGTTCCTAATGTTTGTAGCTAGGCCTCAAAATAGCTAGGCCTCAAAATGGAGAATTCGAGGCGCAGACAGTGGCTAATGGACACACACACACAGACAGGTGCTCCTGCAGTGCGCACACACACACACTGATTAATGGCCAGGTCTGGTGTGCTCTCTGTACAGTGTTAGTGTGTTATTAGTATGATTAGTTGCTCATGAGACCGAGAGGAGGAGATGCTAAAGTGGAGCTGTTTTCAGCTCTCTGAAAGAGCATCTGGATCCTTACAGCTACTCTGTCTAATACACAGCAACCGACCATTGGAAGATGTCGCCAGTCTGGATCCATGCTCTGTATTGGAATATATTGTGCGTGCAGTGTATAGTCCAGTGTAATGTCCAATGCACTTAGCTGTCTTTCCCTGACCTGAGACCTTGTATGGGGGGGGGGGGGGGGGGATTGGGAATAGAGGGTCAATTAGAGTGTCTGTCCGTCCATCTGTGTGTGAGACGCATGCGTTGGTCTGTGTATTTATAGCAAGATGGTCACTTGCAGACAGACTTTGAGGCAAGGTAGATGCACGCACACAGTCTCTCACACACACACACACACGCAATATACAAATGCTAGGTCCCCTAGTTCTCTTGTAGAATGTAAATTGGCTAGGTCTTTGTGTAATGCTTTGTCGACCTTGAAAAGTGTAATGCATTTTGAGTGAAAGTACACCTGAGCAGCGGAGAGAGTGAAAGCGAGTGAGGGATGGAGAAAAGGCTAGAGGGAGAGTGGTTGCGTGGATAAATTGGTATAGCGTGCCGTTGATTTATTATGGAGGTCAGTCAGGCTTACGGTCTGATCATTTTATTCATATCTGATGATGGAACTCCTGAACTCAGTACCAAAGCCAGGGTGAGACCACTGGTCCTAATCTTTAATCAGGAACAGGAGACATTGCGGGCCAACACACACACGCGCACGCGCACACACACGCACACGCGCACACACACAGAATGGTGATTTAAATTGAATCCATCAGAACAGAGTTTCTTTCATCCCGTATTGCCCCCAGATTCAATTTTGATCTGTTGATTTAAAGTTACTCTCTGCTGCTTCTTCTCTCCTCCCTCTCTAACATCTCCCTTATATTTCCCCTCCACCTTTCCAATCACTCACTCCATCCCTCCTTTTCCTCCACCTCTCCCCCTCCCAAATTCTCTCCCTTCCCTCACCCTACCTCTCTCCAGACTACCAGCGGTTGATGACAGTTGCGGAGGGCATCACCACCCTGCTCTTCCCGTTCCAGTGGCAGCATGTCTACGTGCCCATCCTACCCGCCTCACTGCTGCACTTCCTGGATGCCCCCGTGCCCTACCTCATGGGCCTGCAGTCCAAGGAGGGCACCGACCGCTCCAAACTAGAGCTGCCACAGGAGGTATGGACTAATGTGTCTGTGTGTGAGACTGGATCTGTTTTTTATTTGTAAGTGTGTGTCTCATGCAATAGGCAGTTACAGTAAGGGCTCATTGTTGCTGAATGCACACTGTCCAATGCCATCCAACCCTGACTCTCCACAATGTGCCTCCCACGCACACAGACAGACTACCTGGCTCCTATTCAGACTGAGCGGGAAGTGGAAATGCAGCTTTCAGACTCTTATTGTAGAGGAACGTCTATTGAAAGTTTATTTTAGTCTATTGGAGATACTTCTATTGGTTTTATCACTCGCAGCCCAATGTGTTTGCATAGACCCCTATTGTTCCTGTGTAGAAGGAACTCGAACTGATGTTTCTCTGGAAAGGCTTCGAGCGACCTCCTTAGACAGTGGAAGTGATGGAACCCTCGGTGCACAGCATGTGTGTGTGGGGACAAGATAAGACTCCTAATGGTCTGGAACATCCCAAAGAGATTCCCAGCTTCAGGGCTCTCCCTCCTTCCCTCCCTCCCACTCCCACCGCTCATTAATCTGGCCCATTCCGTATGGATGCTAATTATCAGAGTCAGTGCAGCATCAGGCGGCGTTCCCTGGTGCTGCTCCTGCCTCCTCCTCACAATCCAATGTTCTGCCCTTTTGTGTTCCTCCGGATCCTCACCTAAAGATCACACGGTGCCAAATGTTTTAATTTAGAAATATCTCTATTTCTGAATGATTCTTTGAAGTGAGGAGGATGACCTAGAAATGGAGGGCTGAAAGCAAACGGAAAGAAGGGAAGGATCATAGAGAGAGGATGTGAATGAATGAAAGACTTGCCTTTTTGAACCCTGGCTCTGTAAAAAGAATTAATCTAATTTCCATTTCAAATGGCAGAACAATAATTCGTCTCCTAATCATATTAGTCATGTTTGCATAGCAAATAGAAAACAAGTACATGCACATGCACACACTCATGAATACCAACAGTTTAATATCGGTTTGTCCCTCTTGATTCTCCATCCTTTCTTTTTAATGCAAAAGAGGAACCAATGGCTTTTAACCCGAAACTAGGCCAAACATTGTGTGCCTGTACAATCACCCAGCGGGGTGCGTGCTCCATTTTCCGCATCGCGTAAATCAGGCGGATGGCCTGCAGTCTTCTCCACTACCTAAATAAACCTCCGTTAAGCCAATCCACGTCAGGTCAGATCTGTGCACAGACGGCTGATGCAGCCCTCACAGAGCCGTGCACATGAGTCAAACCTGGACCCAGAAATACATGGAGAAGAAAATGTTGAGTTTTGAAATTCACATCTGGAGCCTAGCAAATGCTGTTATTAAACTATAGTCAATTGGTGGTAAACCCAGCGTTTCAGATGCCAGAGAGTAAATGCTAATGTCATGTATTCAGGTGTACAGTAACTCCTAGTCATCCTCTCACAGGGACAGTAGAGCCTGGAAGTATACGCTATAACACAGCATGTGTATACCGTTCAAAGGTTTGGGGTCACTTAGATATGTCCTTGTTTTTGAAAGAAAAGCACATTTTTTGTCCATTTTAAAATAACATCAAATTGATCAGAAATACATTGTAGACATTGTTAATGTTGTAAATGAGTATTGAAGCTGGAAACGGCAGATTTTTTATGGAATATCTACATAGGCGTACAGAGGCTTGTTATCAGCAACCATCACTCCTGTGTTCCAATGGCACGTTGTGTTAGCTAATCCAAGTTTATCATTTTAAAAGGCTAATTGATCATTAGAAAACCCTTTTGCAATTATGTTAGCACACAGCTGAAAACTGTTGTTCTGATTAAAGAAGCAATAAAACTGGCCTTCTTTAGACTAGTTGAGTATCTGGAACATCAGCATTTGTGCGTTCGATTACAGGCTCAAAATGGGCAGAAACAAAGACCTTTCTTCTGAAACTCGTCAGTCTATTATTGTTCTGAGAATGAAGGCTTCCATGTGAGAAATTGCCAAGAAACTGAAGATCTCGTACAACGCTGTGTACTACTCCCTTCACAGAACAGCACAAACTGGCTCTAACCAGAATATAAAGAGGAGTGGGAGGCCCTGGTCCTCTTGCTCAGTTGTGCACAAGTACATTAGTGTCTAATTTGAGAAACCGACGCCTCACAAGTCCTCAACTGGCAGTTTCATTAAATAGTACACGCAAAACACCAGTCTCACCGTCAACAGTGAAGAGCCGACTCCGGGATGCTGGCCTTCTCGGCAGAGTTCCTCTGTCCAGTGTCTTGTGGTCTTTTGCCCATCTTAATCTTTTCTTTTTATTGGCCAGTCTGAGATATGGCTTTTTCTATGCAACTCTACCTAGAAGGCCAGCATCCCGGAGTAGCCTCTTTACTGTTGACGTTGAGACTGGTGTTTTGGGTTTAATACTGACAATCTCTTTATAGTGTCAATCACTTACCCAATACTCAATCTGTCCATGTCCTGTCCCCAACACACCCCTCTCTGAGTATCTATTCATTGAGCAATAGCTATGTTATAATTGTTGTATAAACTTCCATGTTATTCCAAACCTCTCTCTCCTAACAGGCTAACCTGTGCTTTGTGGACATTGACAACCACTGTATCGAGCTGCCTGAAGACTTCCCCCAGTTCCCTAACAAACCAGAGTTAATCCAGGAGCTCAGCGAAGTCCTCCTCCGCTACGGCATATCCCCAGTGGGGGGCGCTCCTCCAACCTCTGTCCCCACCTCCACCACCACCCCTGGGTCCGTCTCTACCCGTCACCCTGGTCTGAAGAGCCAACAAGCCCTGAGGGAGCTAGAGGACGATGGGAGGAATGGGAACCTAGGAGGGGAGCAGTTAGCTGTGTTGGAGCTTCTCCAAGGGAACGCTACTCTGGAAAGACTCCAGGCTCTGGCTAAGAGAACAGGGGTCCGTGTGGAAGCCCTGAGGGGGGTAGGGGGTGAGGGAGAGGCCCAGGGGGGGAGAACGGCAGTCGAGGAGGAGGAGCTGAGGAACGCTAAGCTGAATGTACAGCTGAGGGAGGTGTTCGCTAGCAGGTTTACCATGATGTTCGCGGACTATGAGGCCTTCGTCATCCATAGCGCTCCGGACCTGGAGTCCTGGCTCACCAACCGAGAGCAGATGCACAACTTTGATAAGGTGAGATGGGTTGACACACACACACACACACACACACACACACACACACACACACACACACACACACACACACACTGTTTACCTTGATGTAACGGGCTGTTTATTGAGGCCTGTGTTGTGTGCTAGTGGAAGTCCCCTGGAGAATTACCATGTTTGTGAGATGCTGGATTAAATTCTTTCCTGAAACCCGTCCACTGTGAAAATATTCCATTTGATAAATAAGTAAGACGAACACAGCTGGAGCTGTTAAGACGTGGTATTGGCAATAACAATGTTTGCATTTATGAAATCACTGGGGAAATGCATTCATATCAGCAAACAGACAGAAAACAGAGTTGGTTGCTGTGTCTTTATGCTACGTGCTGTGCACCCAGAGATGGGCAGTATTTCTGTTACATGTATTTGAAATATGTATTTCAGTTACTTCTTAGTATTTAGTCATTTGTATTACACTGGGCAGAACTGCACTCCAATGTACATTGCCTTCGGAAAGTATTCAGACCCCTTGACTTTTTCCATTTTGTTATGGTACAGCCTTATTCTAAAATTGATTAAATAAATAAAAATTCTCAGCAATCTACACACAATACCCCATAATGATAATGTGAAAACAGGTGGATAAAAAATTTAAAAAACTGAAATAGCCTAAGTATTCAGACCCTTTGCTATGACACTCAAAATTGAGCCCAGGTGCATCCTGTTTCCATTGTTCATCTTTGAGATATTTCTACAACTTGATTGGAGTCCACATTCAGTTGATTGGACATGATTTGGAAAGGCACACAGCTGTCTATATAAGGTCCCACAGTTGACAGTGCATGTCAGAGTTAAAACTAAGCCATGAGGTCGAAGGAATCCTCCGAGACAGGATTGTGTCGAGGCACAGATCTGGAGAAGGGTACCAAAACAACTCTGCAGCATTGAAAGTCCCCAGGCCTCATCATTCTTAAATGGAAGACGTTTGGATCCACCAAGACTCTCTTCCTAGCGATGGCTGCCCGGCCAAACTGGGCAATCGGAGGAGAAGGGCCTTGGGCATGGAGGTGACCAAGAACCCAATGGTCACTCTGACAGAGCTCCAGAGTTCCTCTGAAGATGGTAGAACCTTTCAGAAGGACAACCATCTTTGCAGCACTCCACCAATCAGGCCAGACAGAAGCCATTCCTCAGTAAAAGGCACATGACAGCCCGCTTCGAGTTTTCCAAAATGCACCTAAAGACACTGACCATGATAAACAAGATTGGCCTGTATGGGGTATTGTGTGTCGATTGTTGAGGGGGAAAACGATTTAATCCGTTTTAGAATAAGGCTGAACTACACAATGTGGAAAAAGTCAAAGGGTCTGAATACTTTCTAAAGGCACTGTATTTTGTAACAAGATACTTAATACGTACTTAATGGTACTATGTTGTGATAAGAGCATCTTCTAAATTAACTAAATATACATACAAATATACAAAAATGAACAATTTCACAGCATGCCTTTTTAAGGAACTCTTCCCCGAAACAAGGCCAATAATAATACCCAGTGTGCATTGCAGTTCATTTAGATTCATTTTTACATTTACATGTTGGTCATTTAGAAGACACTCTTATCCAGGGAGACTTACAGTAAGTGCATTCAACTAAGGTAGATGAACAACATAACACAGTCATAGCAAGTAAATGTATTTCTAAATACAAAATACATGTATTTTTAATTAAATACATTTCAAAAGACAAGTATTTTGTAGTTTATTTTGATACATTGGTCTTTATGGTATTTTGTAATTTTATTTTGTAATTTCTGTCCATCCCTGTGTGCACCTAATATCATTTTGTAATTACATTTGTATCTTTCCCTACCTACTTGTATTTGTCTTCATGTCTTTCCCTGCGAGTGCATGCATGTTCATGTATCTGTGTCTGTACTAACATATCTCCCCTCTCTCCAGGCATCCTTCCTGTCTGACCAGCCGGAGCCCTACCTGCCCTTCCTGTCCCACTTCATCGAGACCCAGATGTTCGCCACCTTCATCGACAACAAGATCATGTCCCAATGGGAGGAGAAGGAGCCGCTGCTCCGCGTGTTCGACGGACGCATCGATAAAGCTCGTCTATACAATGTTAGAGCCCCAAGTCTGCGGTCCTCCAACTACCAGAGGTGCACCATCCTCAAGGAGTCAGGTGAGTCAGAAGAGAGTGGTGAGTGGGGAAGGGGGCGGGTGTGTGTGTGTGTGTGGGAGCGCGAGAGAGAAAGACCGAGAGGGACAGGTGGAATTGAAGGACAAATCTATAGTCGTTTTAAAATGAGTTTTTGGTAGTTAACAGAGAAATATGGATAGAGGAGAGGGACTAATTGAAAGATTGGTCTTGAATGAGAATGTGCTTTCCTCTGTGCTGTCTGTCTGATCAGCATGCTGTAGATGACTGCTGTCTGCCTGGCTGGCATACCAACGATGCTTTAAGAGGTCACACAGGACTCACTTTAAATCCATCTCTTTCCACATCCATCCTATTACTTTCCGTCTCATCATCCTCTTCCCCCTCTTGACCTCTATTTCATGTGTTCATTGGAAACAGCAGACTTCTCTCCACTCAGCACGTGCTCCCCTTGGCCTTTTCTGCCCATTTGTCTTTGTCTCAAAGAAAGCCTCACCCCACAAAGCTCATTCTTCTACGCTCTATTTCGCTTTCTTTCCTTCTCTCTCTCTTTCTCACGCACACACACACACGCATATATACACACACTTCCCCCCAAACACCCCTGCCTCCCCTACCCCACTGAGTCAGTCCTGAGTCTGGCTTCCTCGCTTCATTTTGCCTACGCAGCAGCAATCCGAGACTTAACGAGGGCAAGCCAAATGAGTTCTAATTAAGCTTAAAAAAAGACCTGACCAGACACTCTCACAGACAATGAATAGGGGGCGTGCGCGCTACAGGTATACGGGGAGTCAATTCACAGGGTCTGACATTGGCAGATTTTAATGCTGTAAAAGCCTAATTGTTCAGGGGGAGCTCTTTCAGAGGTGGTGGCGCGTGCAGTTCCCCAATTACACACACACACACAAAAGAAACTCTTTTATTCTGCTTAATTTCCCTCGGTCGCTCCGGTGCTCCTCTCTCTCCTGTCTGACAAACAAAGAGGACTGAGATTGGAAGATAAATTCAGAGGGTTTTGACAGACAAAAAAAGCTCATATCTGCCATGTAAAAAAATGACCTTGCCAACACCGCGAGCAGGGGTTAATTGACAGATGCCTGTTGGTTTGGGTTGAGTCGTACTGCGTCTGTTCTCTCTACCTTGTGTTCGTTAAAGAAAGAAAGGTTAGCGAATGAGGTAGGTTTGGAGAGCAAACAGAAAGACCGAAAGAGAGACCGAGAAAGACAGAGCAAGCAGTGAGATGAATTGAACAAACACAATGCTTTGATGTCCTGCTAAGCTTTGTGTAGAGGAGCACAATAGTGGCAGCTTATTTGTGTGTGTGTGTGTGTGCGTAGGTGTGTGTGTGTGTGTGTGTGTGTGTGCGTGTGTATGTCTCTTCATTCAAAGTGAACTCAAAGGTTTAGTTCTAGCATTGTAATAAATGTATTCTCAAGTAGTGGTTATACCAAAAGAAGGCCTTACTCAAATCCCCCTCTCTTGATTTGATCTCCCTCTCCAGCCCAGGCCATCGAACAGCGGCTGCTGAAGATCGACCACACAGCCATCCACCCCCACCTGTTGGATATGAAGATTGGACAGGGCAAATATGAACAAGGCTTCTTCCCCAAGCTGCAGTCTGATGTGCTCTCAGTCGGACCCACCAATAACAAGTGCGTATATGATGCCATTACCGAAGATCCAACCAATGACAGGCATTGTTTCTGGGATTAAATTTTTTTTTTTTAACATAGAACGGCTATATGAACGTAATACAGTTGGTCGGAAGTTTACATACACCTTAGCCAAATACATTTAAACTCTGTTTTTCACAATTCCTGACATTTAATCAAAGTAAAAATTCCCTGTCTTAGGTCAGTTAGGATCACCACTTTATTTTAAGAATGTGAAATGTCAGAATAATAGTAGAGAATTATTTATTTAGCTTTTATTTCTTTCATCACGTTCCCAGTGGGTCAGAAGTTTACATACACTCAATTAGTATTTGGTAGCATTGCCTTTTAAATTGTTTAACTTGGGACAAACATTTCTGGTAGCCTTCCACAAGCTTCCCACAATAAGTTCCACCTCCTGACAGAGCTGGTGTAACTGAGTCTGGTTTGTAGGCCTCCTTGCTCCTACACGCTTTTTCAGTTCTGCCCACAAATTTTCTATAGGATTGAGGTCAAGGCTTTGTGGTGGATGGCCACTCCAATACCTTGACTTTGTTGTCCTTAATCCATTTTGCCACAACTTCGGAAGTATGCTTGGGGTCATTGTCCATTTGGAAGACCCATTTGCGACCAAGCTTTAACTTCCTGACTGATGTCTTGAGATGTTGCTTCAATATATCCACATAATTTTCCTCCTTCATGATGCCATATATTTTGTGAAGTGCACCAGTCCCTCCTGCAGCAAAGCACCCCTACAACATGATGCTGCCACCCCCGTGCTTCACGGTTGGGATGGTGTTCTTCGGCTTGCAAGCCTCCCCCTTTTTCCTACAAACATAACGATGGTCATTATGGCCAAACAGTTCTATTTTTGTTTCATCAGACCAGAGGACATTTCTCCAAAAGTATGATCTTCGTCCCCATGTGCAGTTGCAAACCGTAGTCTGGCTTTTTTTAATGGCGGTTTTGGAGCAGTGGCTTCTTCCTTGCTGAGTGGTCTTTCAAGTTATGTCGATATAGGACTCGTTTTACTGTGGATATAGTACCCGTTTCCTCCAGCATCTTCACAAGGTCCTTTGCTGTTGTTCTGGGATTGATTTGCTGAGCGGTATGATGGCTGCGTGGTCCCATGGTGTTTATACTTGCGTACTATTGTTTGTACAGATGAACGTGGTACCTTACAATTTTTTTGTTGAGGTCTTGGCTGATTTCTTTTGATTTTCCCATGATGTCAAGCAAAGAGGCACTGAGTTTGAAGGTAGGCCTTGAAATGCATCCACAGGTACACCTCCAATTGACTCAAATGATAGCAATTAGCCTATCAGAAGCTTCTAAAGCCATGACATAATTTTATGGAATTTTCCAAGCTGTTTAAATGCACAGTCAACTTAGTGTATGTAAACTTCTGACCCACTGGAATTGTGATACAGTGAACTATAAGTGAAATAATCTTTCTGTAAACAATTGTTGGAAAAATGACTTGTGTCATGCACAAAGTAGATGTCCTAACCGACTTGCCAAAACTATAGTTTGTTAACAAGAAATTTGTGGAGTGGTTGAAAAACGAGTTTTAATGACTCCAACCTAAGTGTATGTAAACTTCTGACTTCAACTGTTTATACGCTACAGTTGTGCTACGGTGATGTAGTCCAAGTTAACAAATGTTTATCCTTAATCTTCCATCTGTAGTATGTAGGTGAGTAGAGTCTATATAAATGTTTGTGCAGTTAACAGTGTTGTGTCTGTCAGCAGGTGGTCCAATCGTACCGCTACGGCTCAGCGCAGGAAAGACCGTCACAGACAACAAACAGAACACTTGACTCTAGATAACGACCTCAAAGAGGTACGGACACGACACAGTCATCCCTACCTGTTCATCCTCTCTCCTCCTCCTCCTGTGGTTCCATAGCATGCCTTTATGTTCCTTCTTATTTGATTTATTTTGAGAGCTTGTTCTCCGCTTGGTTCCGTTTTCAAAGCCTGTCCATCCTTGTCTTAACTGATTTCATGTTTGTTTCTGTAGCTTGTTTTCTCTTTTACTACTTTTTCTTAGTTTCTTTCTATTATTTGAACGTCCTGTGCATTCATGTGCATGGTCCTTTTTTTTCCTTTCTCGTTCCTGTCTTTTCTGTGGGTCCTGTGTGTTGGGGTTGGGCCGTACCACCTCTCAGCAGGTAGAGGGGTGTCTAGTCCTGCAGAACTCCATGGCGTTTTGGGAGTGGGACAAGGCGTCTCCCCCGCCTCTCAAACCACCAAAAAAGTCTGCCTCTGAGTGCTGCCTGGTACGTGGAGGAGTGATGGATCCCTCCACTGACCCTCCCACTAACCCCTTAAAAACTACCCCAACCCCCAAGACGACCCCCACTCCACTTCTCCACTCCAGTCCTGCTTCACACATACACACAACCCCTGCTTGCTCACACACAGTGGCTCTGTTTGATAGATCACTCATGTACCTGTTACATTAGTTACAGTCAACAGCACTGAAGAGAGTGAGTCATGGCTCTGCAGAGGATCTTGTTTTCCCTCATCTCTCTCCTCCTCCTACCCTTTTACAGTTCTGTATCTACTGTATGATCTCTGTGGGGAGGAGAGAGATGAGAAAGGAATTACTGAATCGTAACGGATACAAAATCCGGAATCATTTCAGATTCAAGCCAATTTAAGTCAACTAGACTGAACCCACCAGAGTGTGTCACTGAAATGGGCTTAGCGCCTCAAAACACTGTGGAGAAGTTAACAGAACATTTTATTTTCACTTTGTCTTGTTTTCTCTACAAGCACATAACCCCTCACCACAACCCAATGTTTGTTAAAAGATATTCAAGACTGTACAAAACCCTCACTCCTACCCTTATACAACCTCTTAAAGTTTGACCCAACTGAGAAATGTCCCTCCATCCACCTGTAATGGTTAATATTAGGTGTAGAGTTTTATAGACAGAACTGACTGTTGCTCTGTGTCTGTCTCCATCAGAAGTACATGCAAGAGGCTCGGATCCTGGGGAAGAACCTCCGTCAGCCCAAGCTGTCTGACCTCTCACCTGCCGTCATCGCTCAGACCAACTGGAAGTTTGTAGAGGGACTACTCAAGGAGTGTCGCATGAAGGTGAGTCTGTACAGGGGAAATATATTGTGGTTGCAGTTGCTGTGTGTCTCCAATGTACAGTACCAGTCAAAAGTTTTGACGCATCGACACATCCAAGGTTTTTTCTTTATTTTGACTATTTTCTACATTGTAGAATAATAGTGGAGACATCAAAACTATGAAATAACTCATATGGAATCATGTAGTAACCAAAATAGATTTTAGATTTTCAAAGTAGCCACCCTTTGCCTTGACAGCTTTGCACACTCTTGGCATTCTGGTTAGTGATGAGTTGGACCGCAGAGTGAAGGAAAAGCAGCCAACAAGTGCTCAGCCTATGTGGGAACTCCTTCAAGACTGTTGGAAAAGCATACCAGGTGAAGCTGGTTGAGAGAATGCCAAGAGTGTGCAAACCTGTCATCAAGGCAAAGGTTGGCTACTTTGAAGAATCTCAAATATAAAATATATTTGGATTTAACACTTTTTTGGTTACTACATGATTCCATATGTGTAATTTCATGGTTTTGATGTCTTCACTATTATTCTACAATGTAGAAAATAGTCAAAATAAAGATTCAGTAGGTGTGTCCAAACTTTTGACTGGTTCTGTATATCGGCGCAATTTTGTGTTTTTAATGTATTCATGTTATGAGCGGATTGGTTCCGGTCTACAAACATGTTGTTTGTATCCTATGTGTAGTGGTCATGTTGTGTTGACCATGTTGCTGTGTCTCCTGTCTCCAGACTAAGCGTATGTTGGTGGAGAAGATGGGCAGGGAGGCGGTGGAGCTGGGTCATGGGGAGGCCAACATCACAGGTCTGGAGGAGAACACTCTCATCGCCTCCCTCTGTGACCTGCTGGAGAGGATCTGGAGCCATGGCCTGCAGGTCAAACAGGTCTGTGCAGACACACACACACATGTGCAGACACACGTGCAGACACACACACACACACACGTGCAGACACACACACACACACACGTGCAGACACATGTGCAGACACACACACACACACACGTGCAGACACACACACACACGCACTGAACAGAAACACACATACATGCACACACTCTCTCTCTCTCTCTAATCAGGTTTTATCGTAATGACAACATTGCATTTACAATATAAACCCACTCTCATGCTCAGTGCTCTACTTGGAAGAACCTGCTATAGGTCAGAGGTCAGTCTACCAACACTGGTTAATCAGGTCTTATACTCATAACCATATGACCCTATTTCATTAGGCTTATTAACTGGTAATCCTCTATCTATAGTCTAGTAGTATTAGTGAATGTATTAGCTATTGGCAGAGCAGTGTTTCCTGTATTAGGGAGTGTATTGGCTATTAAGTGTGTGGGTTGACCTCTGACCTTTGGACTGTGACCTCTGTAGGGGAAGTCAGCTCTGTGGTCCCACCTGCTGCACTACCAGGCCAGAGAGGAGAAACTGGAGCAGCAGCAGGCAGAGTCACCAGGTAAGAACACACACACACACACACACATATATATATTATATATACACATACATACATACATACATACATACATACATACATACATACATACATACATACATACATACATACATACACACACACACACACACACACACACACACACACACACACACACACACACACACACACACCTTACATGGTCCATTTAATATACAACATTGACATAAAACACATGTGCCTCCTACCCTCAATTCATTCAGTCACACAATATCCATAGCCAATGATTCCATGAAATACTCCATTTGACATTCAACTCATGTGTTAAAATTAATCTACAGACCTTTCACACTCCAGTGGCATCTGATTTCAATTGGAGCGCTGCCAAAGCTGAGATGTGTGTGCTTCATTCTCCCTCCCACAGTGTCAAGCGGTCCAGAGAGACGAAAGTCTGAGTCGTCAATAGGGATGCCATCGCTGCGAGCGTCCGTCATACAGGATATGAGGTATGAATTCCCCACCACTGAACCTGTACATTACGATGTTACATAGATAGATGGTATTATCTCACAACTTTATCCATGTAAGTCAACAATTTGTTTTGTTATATGCTGTTATTTTTTTATTTTATTTTAGTTCTTACCTCCTCACCTTCTCTCTCACATCCCCACGCCTCCCTCCTTCCCTTTCTCAGGCACATCCAGAGTATGGGGGAGATAAAGACGGATGTGGGCAGAGCGAGGGCCTGGATCCGTCTTTCTCTGGAGAAGAAGCTGCTCTCACAACACCTCAAACGGTTGCTGTCCCGCCAAGCCTTAACCAAGTACGCACGCACACATAAACACACAATATTATTCACATTGACAGTGTCGAAGCCATGGTTAATGTGTATTAAGTGTGTGTTGTGGTGTTTCCAGGAAGCTGTATAAGCGTTACGCCTTCCTGCGCTGTGAGGAGGAGAAGGAGCAGTTCCTGTTTCACCTGCTCTCTCTCAACACTGTCGACTACTTTTGTTTCACCAGTGTCTTCACCACCATCAGTGAGTAGGACTTCAACATAACCACAATTCAACCTCAATATGACCATAATATAGCCACTAATTTACCTCATCCTATACAGAACACAGTCACATCATAAGATGGTTGACTAATTCTACTTCACTGGTGCCATTACCTAAATCAGTCCGCACACTAGCTAAAACAACTTAACTAGAAGTCAACCACTTTAACTTACCACAAGTCACCCACAGTAAACCTTTCCACTCAGCCGCTGGGGAGAGGATGGACGGTAGGCTTTGGAGAGTCCTAATTGGTGTGCTTGCCTTGGCCGATCACTGTTTTCCATGGAGGTTCATGTTAATGTAGATTTATAGGACTTTAACTTGGACCAATGGCAGAGACGGTATTAACCTGAGTAAAGCATGAGGCTATGTACATGTAATCAAAGATTGAGAGCAGGATTACATTATTCACAAAGCAGTTTGCACTGAAGCAGCACCATTTAAAAAATTCTCTCTTTAACACACTCACACATCATCAATAGCCCTGGGTTAGCTTTCTCTGGAAGCCTTGCCTGCCTTTAGGGAAACTGGGATCATTTTTTATAGTCAAATTCATAAATGAATTACTACTCTAAAGCAGTGCAATCCAGTGAAATGTCCCTGATTTAGTTTGCCCTAAATATATTTTACTATAAAAATACGAATACATTTATTCTTTCTGTGTTGGAATGAAATACTTCTTTTTTTTTTTTGTTGTCCCTGCAGTGATCCCGTACCGCGCTGTCATCATCCCAATCAAGAAGCTGAGCAACGCCATGACGACCTCCAACCCGTGGGTGTGTGTGTCGGGTGAGCTGGGCGACTCGGGCGTCAGGCAGATCACCAAGAACGTCCTGGAGATGACCTTCGATGTGAGTTTGAACTATGACCCTACAGCCAGGGCCCCCACGCCTCCTCTCATGTCTCTGTGACGTTCTGCAGCAAGGTTATATCAGCATTGATTGATGGTTTTGCTGAGAACGTCACTAAGTCGTTGTTCGGTGCCCGCTGGGGTGAAGTGGATGGCTGTTCCCTTTTTGTGGCATGATCTCGCATGGTCTCATAAGGCAGAAGACTGTCTAACTCGCTCTCTACCATTCCATACTTACTACTAATCCCCTATCTCCTCATTCACACGTTCATTTATCCATTCATCTTTGTGTGACTATTTGCTCTGATACCTTCCACCCAGAGCCGGGGTTGATGAGTTAAAAGTTGGGTTCATGTAGCTGATTCCACTTGGTAGATATTGGAAGTGTGCTTGAATAGTAGTTAACTCTGTGAGATGCTGCCTGGCACAATGAGCGGATGGACCCAGACTTCTCGTTTTTTCCTCTTTCCTACTTCCTTCCTCACAGGAAGTGCATGTCTCTACCTACTGAGCCTTTTCATAGTCTCTACTGTTCTGAGTGGTGCCGTGTTCACTAGTGTTGGGTGGTAGCTCTTTGTGGCTATGTGAGCAGTTTGGGTGATGGCTAACTATTCAGTATAGCTCCGTGGACCATCTCCCTAGAGGAGCTTTGCTACAATGGTGATGGTTTGGGTACACACCTGGTTTGTAGCCTGGTGAAGGGTAGTCTACTAGAAACCAGCAACCCAAGTCCATCCTCTCCCACTTATGCTGTCCATCATGTCCTAACACGTGTCTTCATCTCCCCCAGTCTGCTTTCAGGCCACACACTCACATCGACGCCATGTTCAAGGTTAGAAACGTCATCTCTCTCTCCCTCCCTCCCTCCCTCCCCCTCTCCACCGGACGCAGTTGGATCATCCCAGACTCAATGTTCACTGTGTACCATAGACTCCAGGGTCGTATTCATTCGGAACCAAACGGAAGAAAACTGACTGAAACAGGGGAGGGACTACCTGAAGTTGTCCAATAACAAACACTCCTTTTTCTGTTATCCGTTGCAAAACATTTTGCTACGGTGTGGCCTAATGAATACGACCCAGCTCTCTCTCTGGGTTGAGAGCGTCATCACCGATGGATTGGTCTGTGTACCGTCTGTTGGTTATAGTGTATTAATGGTGTTCTAGATGTATGAATAGGTATGTGTTTGTCCTTGAATGCCACTTAGTGTAGTTTAACATTACATTAACATTTCCTTGACATGATGCTGATGTTATGCATATCAAATCAAATCAAGTTTATTTTATATAGCCCTTCGTACATCAGCTAATATCTCGAAGTGCTGTACAGAAACCCAGCCTAAAACCCCAAACAGCAAGCAATGCAGGTGTAGAAGCACGGCGGCTAGGAAAAACTCCCTAGAAAGGCCAAAACCTAGGAAGAAACCTAGAGAGGAACCAGGCTATGAGGGGTGGCCAGTCCTCCTCTGGCTGTGCCGGGTGGAGATTATAACAGAACATGGCCAAGATGTTCAAATGTTCATAAATGTTCACAAATAATAATCAGGAGTAAATGTCAGTTGGCTTTTCATAGCCGATCATTAAGAGTATCTCTACCGCTCCTGCGGTCTCTAGAGAGTTGAAAACAGAAGGTCTGGGACAGGTAGCACAGTTTATTTGTCACGTGCGCCGAATACAACAGGTGTAGACCTTACAGTGAAATGCTTACTTACAGGCTCTAACCAATAGTGCAAAAAAGGTATTTGGTGAACAATAGGTAAGTAAAGAAATAAAAACAACAGTAAAAAGACAGTGAAAAACAGTAGCGAGGCTATATACAGTAGTGAGGCTACATACAGACACTGGTTAGTCAGGCTGATTGAGGTAGTATGTACATGTAGATATGGTTAAAGTGACTATGCATATATGATGAACAGAGAGTAGCAGTAGCGTAAAGAGGGATTGGCGGGTGGCGGGACACAATGCAGATAGCCCGGTTAGCCAATGTGCGGGAGCACTGGTTGGTCAGGCCAATTGAGGTAGTATGTACATATGTACATGAATGTATAGTTAGTGACTGTGCATATATGATAAACAGAGAGTAGCAGCAGCGTAAAAGAGGGGTTGGGGGGGGGGGGGGCACAATGCAAATAGTCCGGGTAGCCATTTGATTACCTGTTCAGGAGTCTTATGGTTTGGGGGTAAAAACTGTTGAGAAGCCTTTTTGTCCTAGACTTGGCACTCCGGAACCACTTGCCATGCGGTAGTAGAGAGAACAGTCTATGACTGGGGTGGCTGGGGTCTTTGACAATTTTTAGGGCCTTCCCCTGACACCGCCTGGTGTAGAGGTCCTGGATGGCAGGCAGCTTAGCCCCGTTGATGTACTGGGCTTTACGCACTACCCTCTGTAGTGCCTTGCGGTCGAAGGCCGAGCAATTACCGTACCAGGCAGTGATGCAACCAGTCCAAATGCTCTCGATGTTGCAGCTGTAGAACCTTTTGAGGATCTCAGGACCCAGGACCCTCAGGACCAATGCCAAATCTCACTCAATGCACCAAGCTCACCTTCAACTAAAGGGTTTGGAACGGGGACGCAACTTTCTCCTAAGTGGCATTCAAGGGCATATTGTAGGAATACTCACCTGTCATTGGCTGTATATTGGTCTAATGTAGACTTTTAGTTGATCAATTGGATAGATGAGTAGGACTAGATTTGATAGAGATTACACTGTATAGTTATAGAATTAACAGTCATACTGTTGTCGTTAACAAATTATTTCTGAATTAACATAGAAAAAACATTTAATGACATCTTGATGCTGATTCTTCTCTTTCTCTCGCTCACTCTCGTCTTTCTCTATAGTGTCAAAACCTGGGTAAGCTGACTACAGTCCAGTTGGGTCATGATAACTCTGGGCTGCTGGCTAAATGGTTGGTGGACTGTGTCATGGTCCGCAACGAGATCACAGGACACACCTACAAGTTCCCGTGTGGGCGGTGGCTTGGTAAAGGCGTGGACGACGGCAGTCTGGAGCGTGTTCTGATTGGTGAGCTGGCGTTGCCCAACGCAGATGAGGATTCTGGGAGAGGGTGTCGCACGCCCGACATGCAGCATTCGCCGGGTCAGACCAGGCGGGTCAGCATCACCTCGATGGGAGGACGCGGATACAGTGAGTAACACCCCTTCATGACATGACATGACATAGCATAACCATTACCTGATTTACTGTTGACCATGACTATAGATATTCACTTTTTGTCTCTTCTCTCTCTTCGGTTGCAGAGCCCACCTCAGCTCAAATCCAGGAGGCCATCGGCGAGGCAGTGAACAGCATCTGCAAACACTTCCACAAGCCTGAGAAAGAGGTGTGTGTGTGTTAGAGAAAGTGCGAGACCGACCTGAGAGAAGAAAATAACAAGCACCTGCTCCATGTTCTCCATTTAGTCTGTTCATTTGAGTTGAGACAGTGAAGGATCTGTATAATAGGTTTTTGACTGCTGCAGCACTCTCCTCATCTGGCAGGTTAATAGTCTCTCTGAGGTGCTCTGTCTGGGAAGGATGTCAGGACAGGGAGCAGATGCCGTTTCTCTTTCATTATAAACACGATGAACTCATTCTAGTGCTTAACAATCACCTCAACCCTCTGTCTGCACACTCTCTCTTTAAATACACTCTTCTTCTCTCTGTAGAATTACTCTCTCTGTGCTCCCCTCCGGGCTCTCTCTCTCTCAAGTAAGCATTTCATTGGACGATGTATACCATGTGTATCCCGTATATACAACTAATGAAAGTGAAACAAGTCTAAACCCCTGGAGAGAGCCGTTAACTCAGCATCTACATTAGTTTCACTGGAGAAATAGTATAGCATTAGCCACAGCTAATGTAGGGGCCTTCGGAGGAAGAAGGCCTTTATAGTGCTGTATAAATGCTCTCCACTGTCACATGCTGGTGAACTCTGTGCGGGGGAATATGAGAACAGTGTTTTTTAATCTGTTGAGGAGAATAAAGGGAATGTGATGTTGATTTTAAGTGAACATGTTCACTGTTTCTAATTGGTGCTTCAAAAGGGTAGTGTTGCATCATGTTTGTTGTTTGAGAATCAACAATTGGTACCTTTTTTAGTCTCAAGGGTTAATGAAATGATGCGAAAGCTCTCTATCTGAAACTCTCCCTCCCTCCTTCTCTCCAGAGGGGCAGTCTGACCATCCTACTGTGTGGTGAGGTTGGTCTGGTCGGGGCTCTGGAGCAGTTCTTCCACAACGGCTTCAAGTCCGCCCGCCTCTTCCAGAAGACTGTCTTTGTCTGGGACTTTGTGGGTGAGTGGCCTACCTACACACCGCTGCCTCCATCTAGTGGAATAACCTAGAAATACCACACATTTCTCTCTACGTATGATACATTGAGATGGATTGAAGGGTTATTCTTCTATGCAGGTGCTAAAGTGCACCCGCTATCCATCTTTGTGGTATGATTATAGATCTTTGTGATAGGCTTCCCTCTAGTGGTGAAAACTAGGATATCGCATACTGTACTTCCCCAATGGAAATACAATAGTCCATTGAAAAAGTCCCTTTGATACTCAAAGTAACCCTGCAGGTAGCTGCTTTAGCTGTCGTATGAAACGGCTGCTTCATCCTTTTATTAATATTCATAACACAGCTTTTGGCTGATATGATAAAGGATATGAGCTTATGGTTTCCATGGAGCACTTTACTTGCACAGATCAAAGGTTCAAATATAATGAAGCGTGAACCCCTGTAGACTTAACATACTCTTTTAGCGCTAGATCAATCAAATCTATTTATAAACCTCTTTTTAGCAGTTGTTACAAAGTTCTTCTACAGTAGACCCTACCTCCATGTCCCCTCTCCTCTTCCTGTTCTCCTCCTCTGCCCCCACCTCCCTAACATATCTCTTCCTCTCGCCCTCTACAGAGAAGGCGGTGGCTTACATGGAGTCAGCAGACCAGATGGGGGACATGCAGGAGACTGCGCCCCTGGGCCTGACCTGTGTCTCTCTCTGTCACTATGTCAGTGCCATCAACTCCTCGCCCAGGAACATTGGCAAGGACGGCAAGTTCCAGCTGCTTGTCTGCCTGGGGGCCAGGTGAGGGCACAACTCGCACGCAGTGAGACAGAGATGGGGCTGCAGGTAGCATAGTGGCTAGAGCCAGTAACCGAAAGGTTGCTGGATTGAATCCCTGAGCTGACAAGGGAAAAAATCTGTCGTTCCGCCCCTGAACACTGTTCCCCGGTAGGCCATCGTAAATAAAAATGAGTTCTTAACTGACTTGCCTAGTTAAAGGTTAAATAAAAGAATTGAGCTGTAGTTGTTATTGGCACAAAGCATCCAGAGGGCTGTATTGGGAATCAACATCACACTTCTGAATAGTCTCATTGGTAACATGGAACCAACTGTTTAGCAAACATACTCCTAATGATCTTCTCTCTCTCGCTCCTATCTATCTATCTAGAGATCGTCTGCTGATTCAGTGGCTCCCTCTGTTGGTGGAGTGTCCAGTGATCCAGCGGATGTATGAGGAGTCTGCTCTGCTGCGGGACCGGACCACGGTCAACGATCTCATCGCTGTCCTGCAGACTCTCCACGACTTCCCCATCACCCTGGAGGCCTCGCTCGTCAAGGGCATCGACCTTTAACCCCTACCGCACAGCCTGCTGGGAAACCATCCAGTCCAGGACTACATTACCCACAAACCCTTGCTCTGTTCCCTTTTGCCCTTTCACTGTCGCCGTCTTTGTCGAGGCCTGCTTCAGCTGATTCACTCTGGGAAAAGTCTTATAGGTAGGGAAGTAAAGATTGAGGACTTTCTAAAGAGACCAGAGACAGTTCACTACCAAAGCAATCGATTCCACTGCTTCAGAACAGAAGCTTGGGCTTTTAATCATTGATGAGTGATGATGCAGTATTATTATTACATAGCTTGTGGTTTTGAAAATATCCTTTTTGATATTTAATAAGAAGGGACTGTTTTTAAAGAAAACCCGTGGATGTTTCCCTATGTGCTAGATGTGTGTAGCCCACTGTAGGTAGCTCTTCAATGGACACTTTTAGCCTGTGTGATGGAGATCCTATGTGATAGGCTTCCCTCTAGTGGTGAAAACTAGGATATCGCATACTGTACTTCCCCAATGGAAATACAATAGTCCATTGAAAGAGTCCCTTTGATACTTGCACAGCCTGTCTGCTGGATCCTGCTCCAACTTCAGCTAGCGTTAGCATTAGCAAGCATGCCTGTGGGTCATAGTAGGCCAGGAATAAGGAAACCAAAACAGAAAGTGACTGTTTGCCCCTGCTGCCTCTCCATGGTCTCTGCACTGGGAATATCTGTGGGTGAAACTTCATCAGCTGGATGAAGATGACTACCATGGAAAGAAAAACTGGACTCATCTGCTTTCAGCACTACACTGAGTTGTGTGCAATGCAGCTTTTTGATTGGATGTTGGCTCATTCTAGATACACCTACTGTGTTGGACTGGATCTTTGTTCTGCTTTGTGATTGGCTAGCAGATCTTGGTGGACACAAACACTGCGCTGAATTGGAGAGGTCTTTCCTAGGGGGGCAGGGGCTTTTCTAGGGTTGCATGGACATTCCAAACAAATTACAGGCATTGACCTGACCCTATTTCAAACTGTGTGTGTCTATGTACAGAGTGTACAAAACATTAAGAACACCTTCCTAATATTGTGTTTTGGGGCACCTCCCCCTTTTGCCCTCAGAACAGCCTCATTTTGTCAGGGCATGGACTCTACAAGGAGTCGAAAGCGTTCCACAGGGATGCTGGCCCATGTTGACTCCAATGCTTCCCACAGTTGTCAAGTTGGCTGGATGACCTTTGGGTGGTGGACCATTCTTGATACACATAGGAAACTGTTGAGCGTGAAACACCCGGCAGCGTTGCAGTTCTTGACACAAACCAGAGTGCCTGGCACCTACTACCATACCCCGTAAAAATAAACTTAAATATTTTGTCTCGCCATTCACCCTCTGAGTGGCACACATAAACAATCCATATCTCAATTGTCTCAAGACTTAAAAATCATTCTTTAACCGGCCTCTTTAACTAGTCTCCTGCCCTTCATCTACACTGATTTGAAGTGGATTTAACAAGTGACTTCAATAAGGGATCATAGCTTTCACCTGGTCAGTCTGACATGGAAAGAGCAGGTGTTCATAATGTTTTGTACACTCAGTGAATGTGTTCTAATGTTATTTTTATATTAGAAATCATAATGGTCAATGTATTCAATTTCATCCTCGTTTCTGTCATGCACTGTGTGTGTGTGTGTGTGTGTGTGAGAGATTGTTGACCTCAAATGGACACTTACTCTGTGTGGTATTGAAATGTTCCAGCCCCTTTTTAATGTGATACATGTGAAATACACTGTAATATAAAACAATTACAATAAGAACCTATACATACAACCCCTAATGATGTATTTATCATAAATGCCTCAAACCTTCCTATAAGTGGTTATTTTCTGGTGAGTGTTAACTCCTTCTGGGACTATTTCTAGCTGGTTGTATTTTTCAATATAAAATAGATCTCTTGCCACTTTTTCAATCAACGTTGATGAACATGTTCTTATATTTCTGTAACAACAAGTGTAAATAGGGTGTTTATGCATGTGTACTAAAAAGGGTGATCAGAATAGATGTTGACTCAAGTTATTAGGCTAACTATGACCAGACAATAGATTTGAACCCAACCAAAAGGGAAAACTGACAGATTTAGAATCACACTTTTAACTGTTTTGACCACAGTACTTTTCCAGTATTAACGCATAAAAGGACAGAAAATGTGTTTTTAATGTTCTGATTTTATGTATTTATTCCTATAAACTGTGGTAGTAATCAAGAAACGTTCAGACACTGGTTGCGACAGGGGCAAAGAGCCGCCTGTGAAATTACATGCTGCATGTTGATCCATGCGAATTTCCTTCTATAACATTCACAGTTTGGTCCTGCTACTAGGTTCCTACTGTCTTGTGTATCATGGATTCCAACAATCAAAAAAACCTATCTACCTGTATCTGTAAGAAGCAACAAACATAGGAGGATGATTGACTCCATAGATGTTTAGCGCATAGCTGTGAGCAAAGTGTCCGTCTACAGTAGTGTAGAGAGAATAGGGTCCCTCTTTGCATCTCCTAAAGTGCTACTGCATGCAGTTGTACTCTGCGACTCGACTGTGTACTTTCTCCTAACACACCACTACAGCTAGACTCATTCAGTAGTCCTGTACTGTACGTTTGTCTTTATGTTACATGAACCTGTGACAAACGCTGTCCCCCGCTGGGTGGAATATCTGTCCTAACATTACTAGGTAGGCAATGCTACTACAGAACCTTCCCTTTCCTACAAGTGCATGTGTAAACTGTATGTCCAGTGGGAGGAGATCATGTAATGAATGGAGTCCTATGTCCATGTAAAAGTAAATGATAACTGTTCTGATATTAATGATGCACTTCATTAAAAACTTGCTCAATATGTTTGATTCGTGTGTGTGTGCACAGCCCTCGGGTAAAATACATGTCCATTGTGATACTGAGATCACCTCTATGGGTGGAGATGACATATGATCCTCATGAGAATTCAATGACAAACAATATAACGTTTAACTCATCGAGCAACTTCTGATTCCTGTTTCCCTACCAAAACAATGATTGTTACTTACATGGTGCAACCTGTTATTTTACGAATGTTTTCTAGCTGAATAACTTTTTAATGTTGTGTTTATTGCATTATTACTACTTGTTTAAAATAGACTAAATTGTCTGTTAAAACGACCTAATGTGCTACACGTACCACACGTAGCCTACCTACAGACATGCTGCCTCTGTATTTTCGGAGTAGTCACGCCTCCTTTCTTCGATTCACAGCGCACAGATTTCAACTGGTTCCACCCCCCATTTCCCGCGTAATTCCCCTCCTTGTATGGGCAATAGAATGCAGACGCAGTCAAAACTACAGTTCCGTATGTAAATTGGTTTGATTGAAGAAAATCAGAAAATGGTGGCGTTGCCAAACGCGCATGCGTAAACATCTCGAATACTCCTAGGGAGTCTTCGCGTCCTCGCTTCCTTCTCAAAACCCATTGGATCAGAGAGCCAGAGGTCTCGCCCCTCTGACATTTTCCTCCAATGGGTTTTGAAAACAATTTGAGAGAGGACGCGAGCTAAAACAATTGAGATTCTCCCCCAGACACGCAAGTAAAACGGCAACATCCGAACGGTGTGGACGTTAATGGTGTATTCAGTGTTACATGAGTTTAAATAGCTTACTAACGACGTTTTTTATAACTATTACAACTCATTCATCATTGACTATAAATAAAGGTAAGGACATTACTTTGTTTGAAATAGAATTGGCTGTCTGTCAAGCTTCACATTATGCCTGAAGTTATTCGAGGATGTAGGCTATTTAACATGGTTAAATATCTCTAAAAAGCCATTCAAACGTTTCTTTATTATTCTAAATTGTTTTAAACTTTGAGTTAATTCATGTTTATTTCAGTTTTCTGTCCGCGAATGACACACTGGAAATGGTATTCGTGTTGGGCGCTCATTTCTTCTGCTTGGCATCCAGTGACAATGAATGCTCACATTCTTTGATCAGGACTAGAGTCCAACAAATGTTTTGTTTTTGTGCAACAACACAACAATTCTAACCTACACTATTTTAAATAGTTATGTAATACTCTTTTTTTCAAATAAGGTATTTATGTTATGTAGACTAGGCTGGTTTCGTTTTCAAGACACCATACCGCCGCATCAACAAAACCTTCAATGCAAACAGTGTAGGCTAGAATACTTGACAAGGAGTTAATCATTTCGTTGTGTTATAACCTTTTTTATTTTATCAAGTTTCGATTACAATCTGAGTAAAACATTTTGGGTGTGAGTGACATTTGTGTGGTAGGTGGGTGTGTGGCTCAGCGCCAAACATGCCACTGGTCCCCTTCCAATATTGTTCAACCCTGTAACTTGTTTGCATGCATGGACTGTTCAGGTCTTCTAACTTTAAATAATTAACACTTGTGTTAATAAACTTCCTAAAAGTAGGTAGCAACCAGCTTCTCTGAAACGTGCATGTGTTTACAGTCCGGCGGTGGGTTTGGAACCTTCCCACTGCGCACTGACGCACAATAATTCGGAAAACAAAGACATGGAGAAAGATGCCGTATAGCAGCAGCGGTGTTGAGTGTCACGTGGTAGTAATTGTTTTGGGTGGTTTTACGAACTGGTAGAAGCAGCATTCGTACTCGTAAGGTCAAATTGTGTATGAATATAGATGCTGTTTATGATGCAGGAGAACTAGAGGGGACCATGCTTTCTCGGTGGGTGGTGATCGATGTACATTCGACACATGCAAGTCTTTTTTTATTTTACTTAAATAATGTAATTTTAAAAACCAGTAGACAATGCAGTGGTTGTTTTCATTTGATCCAATTATTGATGAAAAAACGATTCAAAGCAGTTATTTTGAACGTAGTAAATTTGGCAAGCACATCACCAGTTCAGTGTACAGTCGGCACCATGTCGCCCCGCCTGCATCCTTCGAAGCATGTTGGCTATTGGGCCTATATAAACTCAGCAAAAATAGAAACGTCCTCTCAGTCAACCGCGTTTATTTTCAGCAAACTTAACATGTGTAAATATTTGTATGAACATAAGATTCAATAACTGAGACATAAACTGAACAAGTTCCACAAACATGTGACTACGAGAAATGGAATGTGTCCCTGAACAAAGATTGCCTGCAATGACAACAAGCTCAGTGCGATGATGCTGTGACACACCGCCCCAGACCATGATGGACCCCCCACCTCCAAATCGATCCCGCTCCAGAGTACAGGCCTCGGTGTAACGCTCATTCCTTCAACGATAAACACGAATCCGACCATCGCCCCTGGTGAGACAAAACCGTGACTCGTCAGTGAAGAGCACTTTTTGCCAGTCCTGTGTGGTCCAGCGACAGTGGCTTTGTGCCCATAGGTGATGTTGTTGCCGGTGATGTCTGGTGAGGACCTGCCTTACAACAGGCTGGACTGAGGGCTTGTAAGCCTCTCTCAGCCTATTGTGGACAGTCTGAGCACTGATGGAGGGATTGTGCGTTCCTGGCGTAACTTGGGCAGTTGTTGTTGCCATCCTGTACCTGTCCTGCAGGTGTGATGTTCGGATGTACCGATCCTGTGCAGGTGTTGTTACGTGGTCTGCCACTGCGAGGACGATCAGCTGTCCGTCCTGTCTCCCTGAGGCACTGTCTTAGGCGTCTCACAGCATGGACATTGCAATTTATTGCCCTGGCCACATCTGCAGTCCTCATGCCCCCTTGCAGCATGTCTAAGGCACGTTCACGCAGATGAGCAGGGACCCTGGGCATCTTTCTTTTGGTGTTTTTCAGAGTCAGTAGAAAGGCCTCTTTAGTGTCCTAAGTTTTTATAACTGTGACCTTAATTGCCTATCGTCTGTAAGCTGTTAGTGTCTTAACGACCGTTCCACAGGTGCATGTTCATTAATTGTTTATGGTTCATTGAAAAAGCATGGGAAACAGTGTTTAAACCCTTTACAATGAAGATCTGTGGAGTTATTTGGATTTTTACGAATTATCTTTGAAAGACAGGGTCCTGAAAAAGGGATGTTTATTTCTCTTTTTGCGTTTACGTCAGAGCTGGTATTATACAATCGTTTGTGCGCTAAAGATTTACGACTGGTCCTGCTGACCACATGTATGGCTTTTGCAGTGTATCTTCTTTTTTTAAATGTAGGTAGGCTATTACATTCACAGCGGTTAGCTTAACCTTTTAATCTCTTTGGCACGATGAAACAAAAAAAGCTTTAACCACGATGTATCAACTCCCTTTTATCCATTTTCACATCATAATCGGATCTGTGACCACGGACAATCGAGCATCACATGGATGCTACCACATGCCCGCATCCTTGCTATAGGGAGTCGGGACCACATGGCTTTTCGTTGCATCAGCACTGTGGTTGCATAACAGCGTCACGGTACATGGACAGCCTGTCCTGTTCCGGGCTCATTGACGTGATGATAACCTAGTTCTCTCTGTCTGGAACTCTGGGCCATGCAAGCATTAAGGGGGCTCGTCTCCACAGGGATTGTGTGATGCAGGCCTATGACTGTGTTATGTTCATAGTAATGCATGAACAGGCCAATAACCAGGGTTTTAGTGAGGTCCTGAAGCTCATTTACTGCTTTTCTATACAATTAAAACCCTTCAAAATGCTATTTGGAGAACAACAAAAATGACTCTGGCCGTTATCATCTTGGCTGCTGTAGGTTGTTTCACCTGTCAATCTACAAGCACAGCCTATTAGCTATACCATTGTAATGTTCAGGGAGGAAGTATGATAAATGATTCCCACTGTAGCATCAGATGAAATGGAAAATTATTACATTTCTATAGAGCTGTATTGTTAGCATTTTAATATAGGCCTATAGGGAAGACGTATATTGATCTTGTAACTTTTTTGATGATAATCTTACAGATTTTCTCAAAAAACCGCCCCATATGAGGCACTGACTCCTCAAGTGTTTCGGAACCACTGTACTAACCTCTCTGAGTGCTTCCTCTGCGTTCTCCTGCACGCGCGCCTCAGCCTCACCACGATCTCTCAGTAGTCTACTTACTCTCTTTAAAGCAAAGTTATGACTACTTAGTAAAAAAAAAAAAGTATCCTGTTGAGGTAGGCTCCGTTTAACGGTAGCTTACTTCATCCTTCTAGCTGGTTTGGTCATTCTAGCCAGAACTCTTAAACGTTACCGCAAAAGAAGTCTCTGCCGGCAGCTAGCCACCTGACTGACACATCTATAAGAAACGACTTACCAGTTCTGCAGTCATTCTTCGAGGGTTGTTTTGTTTATTTGGGGGATGTGTAGACGGGAGTCGTGGGAAGGTTTTAAAATTGTCTTTTTTCACATTAGACAAAATGACCGAGGTCCGGACTTCTGTGTCCTCGTATGTAGTTACAGCCATGTGCGTGAATTATGAAGACTGTTATTCCATGCTGTTGTGAACTGAACTCTCCTGAAGAGATGGTTCAGGGACCGGAAACTCTTATGAACAGTCAACCTTTGAATGAAAACAGTTAGTCGCCCGACCTGTATACTGTTGAATCAGTGATTAGGCTATCCTCTCCAAGAAATAGACCGATGGGTGTGTCATCATCATTTTTGCCAGATTACATATCCATAGATTGTATATAAACATATGTGAGTGTAAGCTATCATTGCTTCATTCCTGTATATCCCAGATGTTTGGCTTCCACAAGCCCAAGATGTACCGGAGCATAGATGGTTGCTGTATCTGTCGGGCCAAGTCTTCCAGCTCCCGCTTCACCGACAGCAAGCGCTACGAGAGGGACTTTCACAGCTGTTTCGGGTGAGTGGACCACTCCTCTATACACTGGCTCAGACCAAGAGCTCAGACCCTGGGCAGGTCCAGCTCTCAGCTTCTCTCTGGGGGTAGAGAGGTCTGAGGCCTTAAGACTTTCTCTGTCAGATTTGGACAGTAAAGTCATCGCATTCTTTTTAGGATTTTTGTCAATGCTCATTCGAATGACTATGCGACCCCTTGTTACAGCCATGCACTCTGTAATGCAATTAGATATTCATTCCGTTTTGGAGACCGTTTTTGTTTTAACTCCCAATGCAATAACCTAAATAATTGAGTATTTTACCCATGGAGTTTATCAAACTAGGACATTTTTGTATGCAACCAGATTTTTAAAGAGTTTTACATCCTCACCTTGTCACTCTGCCTCTCCGCTATTGGCCGGGCCAGTATGCGTCAGCCCATTGCTATGGTAACCGGTGATGTGAGTCAACAGGAGAAGCGTTCTGGCAGAAAATAGCTCTGACCGACTCCCACTGACTGGAGCAGGGATAATAATAACCACACGCTGAGCTTCAAGGCTGTCATCGTTCATTCTCTCACACACCTCTCTCCATATGAAACTCATCCTCATTCTCTCCCCTATAATGTGTCTCTCCAGGCTGAGTGAGGTGCGTTTTGGGGAGATCTGTAATGCCTGTGTTCTCCTGGTGAAAAGGTGGAAGAAACTCCCAGACGGATCCATAAAGAACTGGAATCATGTAAGGCCTCAGAATCCATCCATACTCCCTGTCCTACTCCCATCCACTCTCAGTATTGCAAATAATAAGTCTTAAGACAACACCATTACAGGGAGTGACTGACACAACTGTAGGCGTATAATAACCACTTTTTCTTAGATGCAGTGCACCCTGTTTGTTTGGGTGTTTCCTATAGGCCATTCTATACATTCATGCAGTTACCTTGGAAACAGACATCCATCCTGCTCTGATGTCACTCAACCCTTCTCTCCTGTGTCACAGGTTGTTGATGCTAAAGGTTCAGGGTCAAGCTGGAAGACGACAGTGAGAACCAAGAAGATGAAGATGAAGAGGGGAGCCAGGCCAAGCCAGATCAGCCGAGTGCAGAAGGAGCTCAAGAGACACAGTAAGCAGCTGATACTCTGTCTCCCGGCTACGCTGCCTTGTGAAGTGCAGACTTTGGTGTTTCAAAAGTAAATGTATCACAACTCTTCTCTCCATTATTTATCCTTCCTAAAGGGCTGTGAAACAAGAGACCTCGATTTATATTTTTGGACTAATTCCAAAATGAATATTAGATGTATATCTGAACCATGTCTGCTATGTTATGAATAAGTTGAGAAGAGTTTCTGATTGTGCTCTGCCTGGCCCCCACAGACTCTGACGCCCACAGCACCACCTCCAGTGCCTCCCCCGCCCATTCTCCAAGCTACAGCAACCAATCAGACGAGGGCTCGGACGTGGAACTCTCACCAGGTGCCACCCACTCGCCAGTCTTCTCTTTCCTGGACCTCACCTACTGGAAAAGGTAATGGCTGGTCTGGTGGAATCAGGGTCATATTTATCAGGCACCAAAAAGACTGAAACTAATGAGGAATTACATGAACTTGTCCAATGAGAAACACTCGTTTTCTGTTGCAAAATGCCTTGCTACGGTCTGCCCAAATGAATACATCCCATGTTATACTCCACCAGTTTGGGTTCAGATGCTGTATTTCCTCATAATTAATGCATCATTAAAGACAATACTGTGCAGCCGTATTCATCAACCTGGCCAAGGCTTTCGACTCTGTCAATCACCGCATTCTTATCGGCAGACTCAACAGCCTAGGTTTCTCAAATGACTGCCTCGCCTGGTTCACCAACTACTTCTCAGACAGAGTTCAGTGTGTCAAATTGGAGGGCCTGTTGTCCGGACCTCTGGCAGTCTCTATGGGGGTGCCACAGGGTTCAATTCTCGGGCCGACTCTGTATACATCAATGATGTCGCTCTTGCTGCGGGTGAGTCTCTGATCCACCTCTACGCAGACGACACCATTATGTATATATCTGGCCCTTCTTTGGACACTGTGTTAACTAACCTCCAGACAAGCGTCAATGCCATACAACTCTCCTTCCGTGGCCTCCAACTGCTCTTAAATGCAAGTAAAACTAAATGCATGCTCTTCAACCGATCGCTGCCCGCACCTGCCTGCCCGTCTAGCATCACTACTCTGGACGGTTCTGACTTAGAATATGTGGACAACTACAAATACTTAGGTGTCTGGTTAGACTCTAAACTCTCCTTCCAGACTCACATTAAGCATCTCCAATCCAAAATTAAATCTAGAATCGGCTTCCTATTTCGCAACAAAGCATCCTTCACTCATGCTGCCAAACATACCCTCGTAAAACTGACTATCCTACTGATCCTTGACTTCGGCGACGTCATTTACAAAATAGCCTCCAACACTATACTCAGCAAATTGGATGCAGTCTATCACAGTGCCATCCGTTTTGTCACCAAAGCCCCATATACTACCCACCACTGCGACCTGTATGCTCTCGTTGGCTGGCCCTCGCTTCATATTCGTCGCCAAACCCACTGGCTCCAGGTCATATGTAAGTCTTTGCTTGGTAAAGCCCCGCCTTATCTCAGCTCACTGGTCACCATAGCAGCACCCACCCGTAGCACGTGCTCCAGCAGGTATATTTCACCCCCAAAGCCAAATTGGCCGCCTTTCCTTCCAGTTCTCTGCTGCCAATGACTGGAACGAACTGCAAAAATTACTGAAGCTGGAGACTCATATCTCCCTCTTTAACTTTAAACATCAGCTTACAGATCACTGCACCTGTGCATAGCCCATCTGTTAATAGCCCACCCAACTACCTCATCTCCATATTGTTTTTTTAGTTTTTTTCTCCTTTGCACCCCAGTATCTCTACTTGCACGTTCATCTTCTGCACATCTGTCACTCCAGTGTTTAATTGCTCAATTGTAATTATTTCGCCACTATGGCCTATTTATTGCCTTACCTCCCTAATCTTACTACATTTGCACACACTGTATATAGATTTTTCTATTGTGTTATTGACTGTATATTTGTTTATCCCATGTAACGCTGTGTTTGTGTCGCACTTCTTTGCTTTATCTTGGCCAGGTCACAGTTGTAAATGAGAACTTGTTCTCACATGGCCTACCTGGTTAAATAAATGCAAAATAAAAATGAACTCCTTAGCCCTATTTAATCCTCCTTCATGGTACATTTGTTTTATTTGATTCCCTCTCTCACTATAGTGCTTTGCTGTCTTGACCGTCCTCTGTGGGTTTTAGGCAGAAAGTGTGCTGTGGCATCATCTACAAGGGACGCTTCGGAGAGGTCCTCTTAGACCCCCACCTCTACAAGCCCTGCTGCCAGAAGAAACGGCAGCACCAGCCAAAAGAGGAAGGAGAGGAGGAAGCACAGGCGAGCAGAGCGAACGTGATGCGCCACGCCCCACCGAACAGCCCCCCGCCCCCCCAGGTTAAAGAAGATTAGGGGAGGGGAAGGAAGAGTGGGGATTTGATGTCATAATGTCACATGACACTCTAAAGAAGTCAGATGGATACCGTTGGGATTTTATGACGTCCTGGAGCGCTCTCAAGACAGTCTACTGGTATTGCTTTCTATTCAAGAGCAGCTGGACGACTTATCAAATGCTGTGTTCTGTACCAGGATGCAGTGAGGTTTGTTCTATTATATCTGTTAACAAATATTGATTCTTTCTCTCTGAGTGCTATGAGATTGTGAATATTCACAATTTGTTTTCAATATGAAATGCTGGATTCACAAAAGCTGTATGAGAAATGGAGACCTCTGGAACTGTACATTTTGTAGTAGGATAGAGCCATATCCTTTAGGATAGAGCCATATCCATTAGGATAGAGAACAGCCTTCCACACTGCCTTCTCCTGTCTTGTACCTCACACATATATGTGCGCGCAAACACACACACATCGGCCCTGGTCCCTTTCTGAAAGGATGCATTCTCTTTTTTTCTCTCTTTTCTTTCCCTTACGCCACATGGTCACTGATCGGACACCTAATATTGTTAGGGTAAAGCTGTAGAAAATGCCATGTGACAAATTATGTCAGAGGTTTGAAAAGTGGGAAGAAATGATGCAATTTTAAAGAGTTTGTCCAGAGCCTTATTCTTCTGTAAAGGGACACGTGTACACAACCAATGTCATATCCACCCTTGATTGTGCGCCAGGTGTACTCTGTTGAGGTATTGATACTATACTCTTTCCAGTGCACGTTTAATATGTAAGGCCAGTGATCTTGTTCAGTGTCTTTGGATGTACGTACAAAGCATATTCAAACGTTTGAGGGAGCCTGTAGTGGGCCCTCTAAGCAGTGATCCTGATGTAAGTGCTCTCGATCGCCAGTCCTCACCTGAACCAATATAAGCTAAAACCCACAAACTGACCTTGGAGCAGCACTTTTTGAGCACTTCCTATCTCAGTCTACGGACCAGTTCCATTTAGTTTCCTAGCCCCTTAGAGCATATCTGAAGGTGATGGTATAGTGGACACTTATTTATTCCTTTCAAATCTCTGAACACAAACGGGGTTCTGGGAAGTGGCTAAGATGCTGAATGGAACTGGGCCTATGATGTCAAAAGACTAGCTGAGTGGGCCAACCAAAAAGATTCCCTGGTTTTCTCCTATTGAGAGATTTGATGCCTTGTAATTGTACTTTAGGTTTGACGCTTTCCAAGAACTGTTCAAGTCCTGCAGGACTCGGTTGTACAAATCCATCTACATCTTTAGCATGATGACCTTAGGGGTGAAATAATAACACTATTTTTGTCTGTCACTTTGCCTCTGTTTGGCGCAAAATACTGTACAGTTCTGAATATATCTTTGAATATAAATGGACAAGACTACAACGTAGTGAATAGGCCACCAACATTTAGTTCTTAGTACATGTCCCAAAACTGTCATGGCTGGTTCTATACAATTGTCAGTACAAGGTAACTTTAATCTAAACCCCTCCCTCATCCCTCATGTAGGCTACTTCTGTCTTCACTTTTATTTCAAGAAATGTGTTTTCTTGTTCTGTACCTCATGCATATTCACTACTGTTCATATAATTTAAATGTTATTCAAAACACGGTAAGATTTATTTGACACTGACATTGTCTTAGAATTTTATTCTACAGTGAAATAGACTCAAGCCTGTATTTACATTGCATCCCGGTGGGGGGGTATTGCAGAGCTCTGTCAATGCATGCGTGCAGCCTAATTGTGGACATTCAGTCAATGTATTTGTTATATTTGTATCTAGATGTGCAAGCTCACATGCCAAATGAATGCAAACTCATTATTCCATAAGCTATCATGTTCAATATACAGTATGTTATTCTCTGCTTATGGTTAATATTAGCACTGAGTGTACAAAACACTTCCTATTTCCATGACACAGACAGACCAGGTGAAAGCTATGATCCCTTATTGATGTCATCTGTTAAATCCACTTCAATCAGTGTAGATGAAGGGGAGGAGACAGGTTAAATAAGGATTTTTAAGACTAGAGACAATTGAAACATGGATTGGGTATGTGTGCCATTCAGGGAGTGAATGGGCAAGGCAAAATATTTAAGTGCCTTTGAACGGGATATGGTAGTAGGTGTGAGATGCACCGGTTTGAGTGTCAAGAACTGCAACGCTCCTGGGTTTTTCACGCTTTTTCACGCTTGATACACCCGTTTCCCGTGTGTATCAAGAATGGTCATCCAGCCAACTTGACACAACTGTGCGAAACATTGGA
The DNA here is from genome assembly GCF_045679555.1 of Salvelinus alpinus. Classification (NCBI taxonomy): domain Eukaryota; kingdom Metazoa; phylum Chordata; class Actinopteri; order Salmoniformes; family Salmonidae; genus Salvelinus; species Salvelinus alpinus. The sequence goes on from NC_092122.1 coordinate 9,035,854, forward strand.
GTCAACATGGGCCAGCATCCCTGTGGAACGCTTTCGACTCCTTGTAGAGTCCATGCCCTGACGAATTGAGGCTGTTCTGAGGGCAAAAGGAGCAACTCAATATTAGGAAGGCGTTCCTAATGGTTTCTACACTCAGTGTATGACGACAGCTATTTCAACATACAGATTGGTCACCATGGTTTGATCAAAGCTTTACTACGCAACCCTATTAGTAATGTATTCATGTATAAAGGCATCAGACATGGACTCAAGTTTGTTTAATGTTCCTTTAATCTTCAGGATTGATTGAATGTTAGGGGAAGTGGTCATTTCTCTTTGTTAATTTATTTGTATGTGTTTTATCATTCTTTTGGTTATTGTTGACTATTTTTATTACTTTCTCCTGTAACCTACCATAACCTTTGTTCTGTTAAAGTTCAGGGGGCTTGTACTATTGAATTCACATTATGTAAATGTTGCCATATACTGTGATATGGATTGTATCAAAACTATACTATTACTCATAGCTTGGTTTATGTAAACTAACTAGGCGTAATTCTCCTGAGATCTCCTATACAGCTGTAGAATGTGCTTATTTTATGTGGTAGTGCTACTCGCATGTGGTAGATATGCACTGTTATTTATCTGTCTTGGAAAGTCCCAATTCTTTCTCAAAACTAATTTTGTATTTTTATACACCATTTAAACTTGTTCATTAAATGTAGTTTTGCTTTTGAGTATCAGTCTCTCTTTTTTTCCCTCTATCTCTGGAATATGCCTAATTGTTTTGGCCAGATATGTATCTTTACACAAAAGCCATGACTCTTCTTGAAGCTTTGTCCCTTTTAATACAAGGATACAATAGCATGGCTGAAAAGTATAACTAACTATAATGCCATTGAAAGATGACTAGTTCAATGATTGTACTTCGACTATACTGTCTGAACCAGCCATCATGAAGATGGTCTACATTAGACACAAAAGAGTACTGTCATACTGTATTATAAAGGCATGTGTGGACCTTGGTGGTGATTTGGGGAAAAGCTCGTCGGGGAAATTAAAAACTCAATAACGACCACCTGGAAAGAGGCAGGGCCATTCCTAGTATAAAGGGTGCACACCTGCATTCATTAGGCATCTTCCCACCAACCAAACCAGTTCAACAGAGTCCTAAAGATGCTTGTGTAGTAATGAGTGTCGTGTGTAGCCTAAATGTATATATTTTTTGTATTTAACTATGTTTTTATCTAAGAGTTCTAATTGGAGGTGATATTTAAAGCCTGTATCATTACTACAGCCTGAGTGATTAATACTAATTTGTTGCTAATTTTGTAGCAAGCGTGTAGAATCTTTCAGTTCAAGTATATTTCCTTTTTATTGCCCATGCGAAGATGCCCTGTTTTGACATGGTTTCTGTTTTATAGTAAAACCATCTGTCATCATCCTCAAACAAACCATGTTTTTTCTGGTCATAACACTATTTGAATAATGATGTATTGTGTGAAATCCAGTCTTTATAAAGTAGGCTAATCTCTATAGTACACTTTAAAATGTGCAGTTTTGTCACATCACAATGCCACAGATGGATCATGTTGAGGGAGTGTGCAATTGGCATGCTGTCTGCAGGAATGTCCACCAGAGCTGTTGCCAGATAATTTAATGTTCATTTCTCTACCATAAGCTGCCTCCAACGTTGTTTTAGCGAATTTGGCAGTACTTCCAACCGGCCTCACAACTGCAGACCACATGTAATCACGCCAGCCCAGGACCTCCACATCTGGCTTTTTCGTCTGTTGGGGTGGTGCTGAGGAATATTTTTGTCTGTAATAAAGCCCTTTTGTGGGGAAACACTCGTTCTGATTGCCTGGGCCTGGCTCCCCAGTGGGTGGGCCTGGATGCCAAGTGGGTGTGCCTATGTCCTCCAAGGCCCAGCCATGGCTGCACCCCTGCCCAGTCATATGAAATCCATAGATTAGGCCTAATGAATTTATTTAAATTGACTGATTTCCTGATATGAACTGTAACTCAGTAAAATCTTTGAAATTGTTGGGTTTGGTAAATTTGGTAAAATTTCAAAAAATATGTGTTGGGTGACATTTTTATTTTTATGTAATCCATTTTGAATTCAGGCTGAAACGCAACAACATATGGAATAAATCAAGGGGATGAATACTGTCAGAAGGCAATGCATGAACACTTCATAAGACATGAAAACAATGTTCAGAATTACAGGAAAATAGGCTTTAAAACTGATTACTTTATACTCTTCTAAACGTCGACCACAAATAATAGGACAAAACTGACTGAAGCATCCTATTAACTTTTCATAGGAATCAAAATCCTCTTGTAGCCTCACTCTAGATTAGAACTAAAGTTATTTGTTCAATTCCACCATTTCCTTGTAGTCCTTCATTTTCTTTATTACATGCACTCGTGTTATTTACACACTTACGTTTCTTTTGTCTTTATATGCCTCTAGTCAAAAAAATCTAGTTATTTTTTTGATTTTCCTCTGTGACAATGTATTTTTTATTGATTCAATGGCAGTTCTTATTTTGAACCGATTTCTAGGCCTTTTCTGCTTCGGAAGCTGTCCCAACACTGAGTTATAGACTATAAAGTGTCTTTGGCTGTGCTAGTAAGTTCTATGTTTTCCTCTATAAGTCTTTGCTAGGTAAAGCCCCGTCTTATCTCAGCTCACTGGTCACCATAGCAGCACCCACCCGTAGCACGCCCTCCAGCAGGTATATTTCACTGGTCACCCCCAAAGCCAATTCCTCTTTTGGCCGCCTTTCCTTCCAGTTCTCTGCTACCAATGACTGGAACGAATTGCAAAAATCACTGAAGCTGGAGACTCATATCTCCCTCTCTAACTTTAAGCACCAGCTGTCAGAGCAGCTCACAGATCACTGCACCTGTACATAGCCCATCTGTAAATAGCCCATCCAACTACCTTTTTTTGTTGTTGTTGCTCCTTTGCACCCTAGTATCTCTACTTGCACATTCATCTTCTGCACATCTATCACTCCAGTGTTTAATTGCTAAATTGTAATTATTTCGCCACTATGGCCTATTTATTGCCTTATCTCCCTTATCTTACCTCATTTGCACACACTGTATATAGATTTTTCTATTGTGTTATTGACTGTATGTTTGTTTATTCCATGTGCAACTCTGTGTTGTTGTTTGTGTCGCACTGCTTTGCTTTATCTTGGCCAGGTCGCAGTTGTAAATGAGAATTTATTCTCAACTGGCCAACCTGGTTAAATAAAGGTCAAATAAAAAAATATGTTATAATTGTTCTACTTTCATTACTCAATTTTGACATTTAACAAACTAAACATTAAAATTATAAAAACCCAAACCGGTTCGTGGATGAATTACCGGTGTAGCCCACTAGGTATATAGTAAATAAAAAATATACAGTTTATACGATTTACCGCCCAACCCTAAATCAGGATTGGAGGTGGATGCGCTTGCAAAGCAGGTGCTATATGACGTCACGTCGATTTTCTGTGCCCCAGCAGTCCAAATGTGGGAATTCGATTAATGTCCCGGAACCCCCCCGGAACCGAGTTTGTTTGTTTACGTTTTGGAACCAGTCCCAGGCATGAGCCAGGTTCCCCATTTTGGCCGACAGCGAAGTGGGCTCAAAATAAAAGTGATGTAGGTTAAGCAGATGGAGAAGGCTTAATGAGCAGGATTCTGTTTTCACATGCAAAAGTAATTTATTTTGTTGTTGTTGCATAAACGCGTGTGATAAAAAGGCTTTATCTGCCTTTCCACATAAAACAAAATTGAAAATTCTAACATATATTTTATGGAAAATATATTTCTGTTTCTGAACTATGTATGCTGCCTTCTTGACAACAAGACCGAGCGGCACAGATTACTGATCGATTTGAGAGGTCGCTCCTCCCTCCCCGCTTTTGCCCATTTATGTCACGGGCCATAGCCCGCTGCAATTAGGCCTAATCGAACTCCCTCAATGTTTGGGCGTAGAAAGGTAGGCCTATATAAAGGTATGAGTTCGCACTCGTTTCCCTCTGTAAAATAACATGACTGTTTGGACGGGTTAGAGAGGGCTACCAGTACTTTATTTGGCGTTTGGATAGCAAGCGTCGGGATTTGCAGCAACAGCATTTTCAACACACACAACCAGCCACGAGGTTAGTCAGCTGTTTTCTTAACGTGGCACTTGTTTTTGTCAAGGATGACGACATGGGTTTTCAATTTATAATGTTTACAGATTTTAAGAACTCCATACTAGTTGTATAATGGGTTAAGAAATGCAGTATTCGAGTTGCTGTTCATTCTTATACTTTTGGTTTGGGATGTGTTTGTGGCATCTGTACTCTGTAGAGAATAGGCTTTTGAAGAAGAGATGCGGGCACGGCGGGTCTGAAGAATGTGATACCGATTAAGATGGAAGCGTTTTATAAGATTCCATAGAATGAACATTCACGCCTGATTCCCAAACAACATTTTTTTTAAATACACAACTTTAAGCATGAGATGAATCCCGTCGGCGACACTAAATGCGCACACATTGGGTATGTGTTTGGGAATAATTTTAAATAATAACCATTGTTTAACGTTGTCGCGTGCTATGTGATGTCTATCTGCTGTTTCACGGTTCTCTAATTAATAAAATCCATCAACACCGTACGTAATTACACCGGCTGTGCAATGGCCAAAAATGCACTATCACGGGTTTGGCAATCACCCAGAGGCGGTTGAGGCTAGCGCGTTACTAGAATATTAGCACATTTATGGAAACTCATAGTGATGGGGCGGAGAGGAGACATCCTTTCTACTAGAAATTAAATTGGCCCATTAAAGCAACATCTGACAGTGATGACGCAAGAAGATCACACATTTCATGGCTAACATTTTCATCCTATGGACACCAGTCATGACCATTACCTGTTCTGTCTTGAACCCCCTCCAGCGAAGATCTGAACATGGTGCAGCTGTCTCCATCCCCAGCCCGGGATGTGTCTCCTTCACCTGAGTGCTCCGAGAAGGGGAGGCAGGGGAGCCCGAAGGCAGGTAGCCCCAAGATGGGCTCCTCTGGTGGGCTGGGTCCTCTCCAGCTAGCCCTGGCAGCCTCCACCACCATCTACCAGGGCTACGAGAGTTATATCGAGGATGGCCTCATCTGCCTCAAGCACAAGATCCGCAACCTGGAGAAAAAGAAGGTAGGATGGATGACATGATTAGGGGTTTGGTGGGTGTTTCAGTAGGAGGAGACGTTACCGTTCCTTTCAGGGTTTCCTGCATGTTACCGTAAAATGAAGACATTGTAAGTGTTTGTATCCACAGATTAAATTGGAAGACTACAGGAAGCGTTTGAAACACGGGGAATCACTGAATCAAGACCAGATAGTAAGAACACAATTTCTAATTGTGGTAATAAAAGCAGTACATTTCTTTCTACCGGACGATTGAGATGTTGCCTTTTGAACTCTTTCAATGTCAGGATGCAGTGGAGAAGTATGATGAAGTGATCCACAACCTGCAGTTTGCCCAGGAGCTGCACAAGACCCTTGGGGGCCTAACACAGGAAGTAAGGATCTCTGTTAGCCATTGCTTATCATAGTGCTGCTGTGTGTATGAATGGGGATGGGCAGAGCAGCACCGCATGCATTCTCCTTGGTAGACCAGGTGTAGTTTCTTATGCATAGTCAGAATAACGCTTCTCCGTTCATTTCAAGCGTCTGCTAATAGGTCAATGAGGGTAGAAAGGCTATGACATATTGGATTGGAGTCCAGCCTCGTCAATGGATTGTACACGGGTGGCTTTAGCCCATTGCAGAGCTGAGTTGAAACACTGCTGTTCCATTCTGCTGCTTGATTGCTTTCATGGTTAGTTTTGACTTTCCCTGCTTCTAAGTGCATGGTCAGATACAGTGTCAGTAATGTAGAACTATTAGCTGGTCAACAGATCACTTTTTTTTTGTCCAGACTCATGATGAATCATCTTGTATTTTTACAAGACAACATAATGGTCTTTATCTTGCACCCATTCAGACATTTGAAATCCACAACAGCCAGTCGATTGGTCTAGTGATCAGGCCTAGGTGTAGGAGTATTTTTGGGATTGGTCCATAGAATCCATCTAACCACCCCCCTTTAGCTGCTAAAAGCCCAGAAGAAGGCGTTGAGGAAGGAGCAGATGGCCAAGCAGGAGGTAGAGAAGAGGAGGCTGTGCGTAGTGCTGCAGGTTAAGTTCCTCCTGCAGACCCTGCTGCAGCACGAGCACATCAGGGAGGACCTCCTCTCTGCCCGCAAGCTCCAGGTTGCAGAGCTACAGAGCCTGCTTGAGCTCGCTGAACTACTGGGGGTGAAGAGGGACAACAATGTGAGGTACTGGGGAATAGATGTGCGCACCACACACCCCACACACACATTCTGTTGGAGTTGAGGGACAACAGCATAAGTTACTATGAAATGCAATCTCGCACGTCTGTGTTGATTGAAGACTAGTCTGATCCCTTTCTACTGTGTCCCAGTTTGGAGGAGCAGATGGAGAGCGCAGCCCTGGTCTACCTGGACCTGCTGGAGGGGAATAATAAACCAATAGCTGGAACCACCTGTGAGTTTAAACACTACCTCACCTATACCTTTTTAAACACCTGCACAGATACTCCATTTACTATGACTGGTATCCTCAACTTTATCTGCCATTTGCTGAACTACTTTAGCTGCCGTGTTTAAAATGCATGCCTTTAACTGTTTCCAGACAAGGTCCTGAAGGCTAAGTTGGCGAAGCTGGTGGATTGTGGGTACTTTGATTGTGTACCGCCGCCTCCGAGCAAGAGTCCCAAGGAAGTAGAGGTTCCCATGACCAAGAAGACGGTGTCTCAAACAGCCAGCCTCTCTAGTAAGTCTACAACAGTGCAAATATTCTTATTCAAAAGCCACTTATCAGACTGGGTATAGAACAATGAATGTATACAACATCTTGTAATTTAGCTGGATGTTATTTTGCCTTGCAGCCCTAATGACGTCAAACAAAAAAGACGTGCCTAGCAGAGAGGTAAGAACCTCTAACATTTCCTGCAGGTTGTGTGCCACTACTTTTTCAACGTTCAACCAGCGTTCTCCTTAAGCTATTTACCTGAATGCACTGTGGATATCGTACTGTTGTGGTGATAGTCTGTGGGTGATGCCAGTTTCTTAACAGACACTACCTGCCTGACACAGACCCCAATGGGTGTCGAGACACTCCCGTTACTCAGAACTGGAAGGCTGAGTTCCAGGCCATGAAGGAACAGGAGCCACCGGACTCGTGGGATATGGAGTCGGACTCCACTCAGCCTGTAATCCAGAAACCATGGAGAGGGGCGGCTGTGTTCATCTCCAAAGTGCCGGTTACTACCAAGAAACAAAATGCTGAACCCAAACAGGTGAGATATTCTTATACCTGAACTCTCAGGGCAGTTGGAACTTGAGACTAGTTGTGACCTCTAATAATGGTCAAGGTTAACACTGGGATTGGGCTAGCTGATCTTAGTTCAGATCAATCATACAACTCAATGACTCTGGTTCCCCAGAGAAGAGCGAAGTCCAAAAGGGAGCGGGACGCCACAGCTGTGAGTAGACTCTTGCGTCTCTTAGGTTTGATGGACCTGTCCATATTACGCCATCACATTGTAATTTCCATCAGGCACTTCGTGTGGACACCCCTGTGGAGGTGTTCAACTCCCAGTCTTCCTTGCCCAAGGACCCCATCCTGCGCAAGCAGCAGCTGGAGGACCTGATGACCAAGATCAGAGGCTCCTTCAGCTTCATGCAGGTACAGTACTGCTCAGAGATCACTTCCAGGTGAAAAGTCATGGATAATTTCCAATATTCCACCTGGGTCGGATTTACCACGGGGCACTGCGTGAAAAATAAAATGTTCTTATTGGTTAAGTCCATGTAGTCCCTCAATGTTTTGTTGGGTGTCTAATAAATACAATTCTGGATTAATCCCCTGTCTCCAGGATTCTCTTCTGGATGGAGAAGGATCACCCACTAACGGCCATCCTAGACTGGGCCGGCGTACCTCTGGATCCTCCTCTCCACTCGGTAGCCTACCACAACAAAGTTGTCATTTAAGTGGCTGACTTCTAGCAGAACAGTCAATACTTAACAGATGTTTTACCTCTTATTCTTAACAGTACAGAGGGAGTCAAGGAGAAGCCCAGTGGACCTTCTCCCCAAAACACTGCATGTAAGATCTGGAGAAGTGTGTGAAATGGCACCATATTCTAGTGCACTAATTTTGACCAGGGCTCTGTTAAGCTTTTGACTGCTGGAGTAAGTATTTTAAGTAGAATATTTTTGTCCTCTCTCAGTCCACTCCATTGCCTTCTAAACTCCTCCCTGTTGATGACGAACACAATCTGACCAATGGAGACGGGGGTTGTCTAGAGAGCTGTGAGCTGGACCTAACTACAGAGGACCTAGCTCACGTCATAACCATTGTAAGAACACCCCTATCTGTTAAATGAGACCCATTAAAACAATGACATTTTCTTCTTTTAGTTCCACAATTGTTATAAAGCACAATGGTTGTCCTCTCCAGGATCCATGTCTGCTGCTGTCCGAGAGTGAGACTGCCTGCCCCTCTCCTCCTCCCTTCTACCGTAGGGAGTCCTCCATCTCCATCACCCTGGACGAGAAGACCTCTGCTCCGGTAAAACGACTCATTCCCTGAACATGTAGGATCGGCAAGTCTAAAGTGCATACTATTCTGGTTTTGTTTAAGTCTCTATTGACAGTGTTCCCTATCTGTACCCAGACTACCATCTCTGAATCTGGGAAGCAATCCCCCTGTAACGGGGTGGTGCCTCCTTGTACCCCAACCCCCACCCAGGGGCAGTCGTTTTCTACCCCTCCCAGCAGACGTACACTCAGCATGGTCCCCTTCCAGACCATGCATTCGGTAAGTCTACCCTACCACACTTAACGTGTTCATAGAATGGGCAACAGGCTTTAGTCTGAATACCCATAAAATACACTCCTAGGTAGTCTTTGAGGGACATTTTAGTATGAGTCTTGGGTCTGTTTTGTCTCTGAAGGTATTCAAGGTGAATGCCCCCTTACTTCCGACTGGAGACTTTAAATCCGATATTATCCCCTATTCGGACTCCAACGGCCTGTGTTATGTCACCACCAGCACCCAGACCCCACCGGAGTTTGCTCCGTCGGAGGACGAACACCTACAGTCGGGTATGCCAGAGTTGTGTTCATTAGGGCAGGGAATAGGGAACGTTTTGCAACGGAAAACTCAAATTCGTTCATTGGGCAAGACCAGGGGTGTATTCGATACGCAACAAATACGTTTCTATTGGACATTCAGTTGGGTCCCTTCCTGTTGTCGTTTGGTTCTTATATTGGTAAACGGTTTGCATTGCAAGACGTAATGAATACACCCCTTGTTTGTCTGTTTACTTCTTAAATAAGAGTAGACTGTCATATTCATTATCTCCCTTGGGCAGTGAACCAGTCTGAATGTCTGGTGGGTAGTGGTGGGCAGATCTTCCTGTCCCCTAGCCAATCCTGTGGCACCATGGGCCGTTCTGACCAATCATACTACAAAGGATCTGTTAGAGGTATTGCACGTGGTGGCAAGGGACTGGCACACTCCTACTTTCGCTCTTCTGGTGGGCACAGAGGTATTTATCCTCTTTTCTCTTGTCTTCTCCCATCCCTCAATCCCATCTTTCATCCTTTCTCTCTATCCTATCTTCTGCTTATGCATGTCTCCTACTGATTCAGATTGAGCTTCTAAACCTTAAATGGATTGGATCAAGTGAACTCCATTCCCTTGCCTCACAAGTTTCCACATGACATTATCATAATATTACAAGGTTTTGCGTTAGCCTTCACAATCCAATTTGTCTGTCCCCCTTCCCCTTGGGTTTGATGGGTTTCGGGCTGGTCTGCGCTCCCCAGGAGGAAGCTTCATCCCCCAGGCTCACTTGTACGGCGCTCGGGTAAGACACTACACACAGATTCGGGAAGCAATCAGATATTTTATTTACATTAGTATAGATTGCTGAAGTGATATGTTTTAGAGGTTTTGACTTGTCTAGTGGTGTGTTCTTCACCATTAGGACACTGGCTACCAGCACAGCTACAGGCGTGGTGGAGGCAATGCAGGACAAAGGCACAATAATGGTGGTAAGTTCACGTCATTCTTCTGGCTTGATACAAAATCTGATTGGTTGGGTATTTTGCGGGCTTAGTTAACTGGCATTTGATTGGTCCTCCGCAACAGGTTGGAGTGACTCCTCCCAGGTGAGCAGCCCAGACCGGGAGGGCAACTACTCCATGGTGGACTCCGCCCACGGCGACTCGCTGCATGGTGTTGGCATGGACCTCACCCCCCAGGTGACCCCTCATGCCCCCCACACCCTGATGCACGTACCCATGTACCCGCTCCCCCAGCATCCGCAGCTCCTCCGCGTGGCCTTCACAGCAGCCCGCACAGCCAACTACACCCCGGGCACCCTGGACCAGCCCATCGCCTTTGACCAGCTCCACAGCAACCTGGGGGAAATGTTCAACACCAACGTGGGTCGTTTCACCTGCCCAGCCAACGGAACCTACGTCTTCCTCTTCCACATCCTCAAGCTGGCGGTCAACGTGCCGCTCTACGTCAACCTGATGCGCAACGACGAGGTGATGGTGTCTGCGTACGCCAACGACGGGGCTCCGGACCACGAGACGGCCAGCAACCACTCCATCCTGCAGCTGTACCAGGGAGACCAGGTGTGGCTGCGGCTGCACCGCGGCTCCATCTATGGCAGCAGCTGGAAGTACAGCACATTCTCTGGCTTCCTGCTCTACCAGGACTGAGCTAATGTGGCCTCTTGAGCCAACATGGAGGATACAGGTGGAGGAGAGAATATTGCTTTGCACTTAAAAGGAGAAACTGACATTTTCCATTTCATGTGGTCAGACTGCATACCCACCCAGTGCTGGGTTCATTGCCTACCCCAGTCCTTGAGTGTATGGGGTGTGTTCAATGTTCAAACCTTTTAGGATCACCCTTTTGTTTACCCTGTAAATTGCAACCACTAATTACTTCTGGGTCACTAAGGGGTTGAGGGGAAGAATTCCTGCTGGCTTGACCTTTCATGACCCATAATGTGAGCATTTTCCCATGAATGTGGTTTTTGGTTGTGGTGCTTAGAGACCGACACTCCATTTTCTGACTAAAACTGTTAGATTGTGAATAGCTGCCTCTACTATACACTACGGCTGCTGTATTGGGTGTCACACTTATAGTTCTAGTAGTAGGTCCGCTTTAGTTACAATGTGTCAGGTCTCTAAGACCTTAAATTAAATGTTATGAATTGGTGGCTTTTTCTTTTGTTTTCTGAATGACTGGGTAAATTCATTGAATGGCTAATGTATGGTTGGCGAAATATGAATTATAATGGACTGTACTTGACAATGCTAAGCACTTTAAATGCATTCTGTGCTGCCTTGCTGTGTGGGGTGATCGGGGTAAAATGGTTGGGTGGGGGGGTATTGTGTCTGATTCTGAACACTAAAGGCCATATTGTCTATGGAGATGTGATCCCTCAATGTGCCTGAATAAAACAATGTTTCAGCAGTTGATAAGAGTTGCCTTCTGTTTTTGCATGGCACTTCCTCTTCACTTGTAGGGGTTGGTCCATTCATTTGGTTAGCAGTAGGCTATGGCATTGTATCTCAATTGATAAATGCATTTTAGATGCTGTACAGTTCTACTCAACGACATGCATCTTGAAATGTACAGTCCATGCGGAAAGGCGAGTTCATTTTTCCAAAGGATATATTGTCATCTCTGCATGGTTTGTCAAATGATGTCACTCTTCACATTAGCACCTCAGCCTACAGATTAGTGAATTTATTAGTCTGAGTAGTTGGCTATTCCTACAGGTATAATTACACTGTTAAATGAATGTAAAATCTTAGGCTAGTGACAGAGGGATACTAGCAAATGGTAAGAAATACCGCACAAGTGTAACGTCACCACCATATCCCATGCACACAAAGTACAATAGCTTTGAACTCTTACAGTACAGCAGAGAAATAGGCCAAGTAACTGAGACAACAGGTCCCAAAATCTCTGCAACAGATGGATTTTTTTATTTTATGCTCACCAAGCAACAAAGTTGTTGTATGGCGGTCAATGAATGTTAAATTTGGAGTTGTGCCTGTTCACACATGTATCTGCCCTCTCATTGGCTAGAATGGTCCCACGTGATCTTGCCGCCTCGACTGTCTTCCCTTTTTTATGACACTTTCCGTTTAGAGCGGCCACTTGAGTATCTGGTTAATATAATGGATAATCTGTCTTTCAGTGCATTTATATGGTGTTGAGTACATTGTAGTGTATTTAATACTAAATCACATTTTATAGGGTATGAATAACGTGACATTAACACACTTCTCCTTGAGAATAGCTTTCTGTGTCACAATACATTTTAATAGAGTATATCTCAAATGCTGGTGTTCCCCTGCTCAGACGACGATGCATTCAAGACTAAGGAAATTACCTCGAACATTTTTGGCAGTTAAATGTAACAAAACATAAAATGCAATTGTTTTAACACATTTGTTTACTAGCATGATCACTGTACTTTTAGTTTATGGTTGGCCATTAGCCAAGCGGCGTCTCTCAACGAGTTCAAAGCACATGAATGCATCCAACTGGTAGTTACCGCCTTCCCACTTGGTTAGAAACGCTGCATAACATTTAGGTGGCGTTCCCCTGCTTAGAGGTTGCATGCATCAAACAATGGTTGCGCGCCATGTCATCGACTGTGCTATCGACTGCCAGATTGCTGTAACGTGGTTTGCTGTAACATGTGGTTAGTGTAATAAATATCATTTATTATAACACAAGCATATTTGCTATTACATTGTTATAACTAACTTCTTTCCAAACAGGGTTTCTCACAAACTCATTAGCAGATACTGAGACCCACACACACCCAGAGACAGATGGCTGACACAGGCCTTTTCATAAAGACTGATAAGAAAAGGATGCCTGGTACTGCATATCACAGAAACTGAGACACACACATACCCAAGGACAGAGGGCTGACGCAAACCTTTCATAAACACTGATAAGACAGGAACATCTACGCACACACAAAATCTCCTCTTCAGTCTGAACATTTTACAGAGACACACAGAAATGTCAAAATAGGAACATCTACGCACACACCTAATCTCCTGTTTTAGCTGAACATTTCTGAAGACAAAGAAATCTACTCAGAGCCAATGAGACAGTGATACTAGCCTGAAGGGGACCTCGCCCAACTCATCAGGACCAACCAGAGGACAAGAACTTCCAGACTCAACCTACTTTCTATCTTTGTATAAAATGTATATGCACTCTGTTATCTGGGCTTCTTGCAGAGAGTTCCATTTGAGCTTGATGAAAGGGTCCGTGCACGCTATTTCAGATATCTTTACACTTTAATAAACTGCCTTATATCATACCTTATCCACCTGGTCCAGCATCTCAACTTGGTCTCACTCTTCTAGTAAATGTATCATCAACAAATTGGTAGCAGAGGATGGTTTTCTAAGAACCTGAATTCGGTCCATAGGAGGTTGATGAGAAGAGAGAGAGAAGTTGGAGACAAATCCAGAGAGACGGGTGACCTGAAAAGGAGCTGCCGGGGATTCATCTCACCTCAGGAACCTGATCTAAAAGTCGACTAAACAAAGGTAAGCAGAGCCTGTTAAATCAAAAATCTGCATATTGTATTATAGACATATCCAAATTTAAGATCAGTAACTGAGTGTGAGTATGAATTTCTGTTAAAATTACTTGTGTTACATGTGAAGGCACTTGTGTAAAGATATCTGCCATTTATTCTGAAATATCTTAGAAATGGGGCTAGCTGATATATTGATCAGCTAGGAGTATCCATAAGATAAAGTGTGAGATATATCTTAGAAACGGGGCTAGTTGCAACTAGGAGTATCCGTAAGATAAGTGAGAAGTAATGACACATCTTAGAAATGGGGCTAGTTGCTAGAACTAGGAGTATCCATAAGATTGAAGTGTCTGTTCAAGTTTGTATCAGTGTCCGGGACTAGAAGTTAGTGTAAGTTGAAGATGTGAGTTGTTGGCAACCTCGTACACGCCTCGGACACCCTTCTAGGTAGCATCGGAATTAAACTGAGCTTGATCATTCGGGAGCTCGTGCTGAATTGGCAAATCCGGGTCAGGTTAATAACTATTTTTTAACTGGTCGCCGCTCGGTACCTAAGTCCAAGCCTGAGCTTTAATGTGGTGAGGACTTAATCCTCTTGGCCATGTTTTAAATTCTTGTGACAGGTATAACTATGTAATTATGTTTTGTTTGTAGTAAACGTTTGGGTTAAGGGGATTTACATGTTCCCAGAGACAAGGTATCTTAAAGGGGCACACTCATATATGGAATATTCAGAGTTTTATTTTCTGAGTTTTAATTAGACAAGGAAATGTTTAATTTTTAAAGATAAGGGGTTCTTTAATAGGTCTAGACATGGTATGGAACACGAATGTAAGGGGGTGTTGTAACCTTTGACCTGCATCATGGCTGTCTCTTGAAGTCTGATCAGCTTCGGGGGAGGGTCATGTAGATAATGCATTTGTGGTCATTTGGTATACTGGTTTTGAGGTAAATTAATATGTAAGGACTCTAGAAATTGCCACCATAGACATGTTTTTCTAAAAATCCATGAGTTTAGATGAAGCCAAACAGTGAGACATTTAGTTAAAATTTGGAAACAAAACAGTTGTTACAGACAGATAAGGGAAAGGGCAGACAGACAGGCCCTCCCTACACTGCTGAGACCTTGAAGGTTTGAGAGCAGAGAGGGGAGTTTCGGAAGGGGCGCCAGGACATGGATAACAGAATGGGTAGATAACAGTTACTGAATGGAGACAACAGGGAGAATTGGACATGTGGAAAATGAAAGGGGCGCTCCTACATGATAATGTAGAACATAAGAATATTTTACTATTCTTACCTAAGTCATTATTTAGAATAGGTAAGGTTGTTACCTCGCTAGAGCCAGGTATCAAGAGGGGGATGGGTACATTGTGGTCTAGGATAGGATGGGGCCTATTGGATAATAAACTAATTATAAAAAATTAAAATTAAAATTAAAAAATAAATAATAATAATAATTCTAGCTAAAAAATAGGCATAGAAGTCAAATATATAATCAGATAGAACAAATGAGAAACTGTTTGTTAACCAAACCTGTATGTCCAAGATTTTATGCATTACAGATGAATTAAAGGAGAAGGTGATTCACTCGACATGGGGGCATATCGCACTTGGAGGGTGAGACACACTGACACTGCCGAATGATCACAGAGTTAAGGAGAAGAACTGTTGCTAATAAAGCTCAGGGGTCAACTCCTTAATGAAGAATTCCCTGACCCCGACCTTTCCTCACTGTGTACGTTCATAGAAGTGAAAGTGTTGCTTGATCTCTAGCTGATGATGTGTTCTCTGGGAGAGGATGGGGTTTTACAGGACTGCTTGTGGTCCTGAGCTGTCTGTTTAGGATACGATGGGGATGTTACCATCACAGTGCTGCCAGAACCACCACCAGTTCCAACGGACCAGGGATTCAGCCGGCCTCCTCCACCACTTCAAGACCAAGTCCCACACCACCACCTAAGCTCTCCAATCTGGGACAGGTAATAAATGTAAAAGACATCTCAGATAGTGACCAATTGGGGACTGAAACTGAATATGAGGAAAGGGAGAATATGTGGTTGGCCTACAAAACAATAAATAGAAAGGACTGTGTCGTATGTGGACATGCCAGACCTATTCTGGCTGCTCACCCATTTGCCCTAAGTAATGGGGAAGGTTGGATGTGTATATTGGAAAGTTTAAGCCAAATTCAACCCTGTGTAAAACTCTGAGTCTTGTGTTCACAGAAGTCCCTCCCCAGAAGGTACCGTGGGGAGTTAAGGCATATGGGGGATATTACAGCTGTATCACTAGTACAGGTAGGGGTATAGACTATGGGAGGCTCCCTACTACTACCTGCATCACTAATGCCACTATTAACTAGAGGTGTTGCTGATGTATGGTGGATGTGGGGACCTGCCAGGCGATTGACCCCATTTTGAAAGGATATTGTCGTTGCACATGTGCTTTGGCCAGTCTGATAACACCATTGCCTATTATTGAGGTTACAGCTAACCAACTTCTGGGAGCTGCACATGACACAGAGACTCGGTACCAACCCAGGAGACGGCAGAACCGTGACGCTCCTTGGTCCGAGGGTACAGATAACATGCACACCAACCTGTTGGGGTCCCAATAGGGGTCCCCCACGAATACCAGACATCAAACAGGAATGATGGCCTGTGGCATTTATTGCCCATTTTTGGCCCAGCTATTGTTGATGCTAAGCAGAATGCCTGAATCAATTATATCTACTATAATCAACAATGATTTGTTAACTACACCCACACAGTACTTACGGGATGGCTGAACGATTGGATGCTACCTCTCAAACCAGTAGACAAAATAGACTAGAACTGGACATGATTCTGGCCAACCAGGGAGGTGTATGTAAAATGATTGGAGAACAGTGTTGCACGTTTGTCCCTAAACAATACTAGTCCGGATGGGAGCATTTCAAAAGCTCTGAGTGGGTTGGCAAGGTTATCAGTGGAGATGAAGGGTCTTGCAGGTGTGGAGGAGAGTGGACTGTTCCCCTGGCTGGGTGGTTGGTTTGGTAAGTACACTACAATGATGGTTACTGGATTTCTGACTCTAGTTGTTGTTTTTCTTATGCTCATGTGCTGTGCTACCTGTATCATACCTTGTTTGAAGAAGTCTGTTACAGATGGGGCAAGGACCTCTGGTATGATGCCGTTGCTTGATGCTCCAGTTGGAGAGGCTGATACGGAATCAAGCTTTCGCAGGAGAGTGGGCCTGACAGAGGAGGACCCTTGGTTTGCTGTAGTAGAGGTTGTCGAATGAATAAAAAGTGATGTTTGTCCTCCCTGTTGTGAAGGTTTGAAGTTCCCGGGTGGCGACGAGCCCACCTGGTACAGGTTGTATAGAGGGATGGACCTGAGGGTTTAACATTTTCTCGTTTTTTGGTTAAAAATTAGGTAATTGGACTCAACAAGGTTTCGAGGCGGTCCATGGACAATTGGCAGCTACATCCCTGATGGCATTCCAAAATAGAATCGCGGTGGATATGTTGTTGGCTGAACGCGGAGGTGTTTGTGCCATGTTCGGGGAGCAATGTTGTACTTTCATTCCCAATAACACAGCAACTGATGGTAGTCTTACTGTTGCCTTAGAGGGTCTTCGTACACTTAATGAGAAGATGAAGCACCACTCCGGGGTTGACACCTCTATGTGGGACTCTTGGATGGATGCGTTTGGGAAATATAAGATGCTTGTTTCCTCCATACTGGTATCTATATCTGTCTTCACTGCGATACTGGTGCTTTGTGGATGCTGCTGCATTCCATGTATTCGAACGCTGACCACTAGGATCATAACTAATGCTATTGATCCCAACCAGGCAGAGAAGGGACAGATGTTTCCTATGCTTGCCCTGGAGGATGCTGAGCCAGGCTATTGGACTGATGACTAATTAAACGCCATTCATAGCTTTTGTCACGTCTCTGGTGAGACGTGAAGAGGGGGAATCAAAACTTTCTCTCTGAGAAAGTTTCCCTGGTTGTTTACTTTTGCTTTTCTTACTTTTACCTAGTTTATGTCACGTCTCTTAGGAGACGTGAAGAGAGGGAATATGAAACTTTTTCTTCTGGAAAAAGTTTCCCTTCTTGTGCCTGGATTCGCTTAAAGTTATGTCACGTCTCTTGTGAGACGTGAAGAGGGGGAATAAAACTTTCTCTCTGAGAAAGTTTCCCTGGTTGTTTACTTTTGCTTTTCTTACCTTTTTCTAGTTTATGTCACGTCTCTTAGGAGACGTGAAGAGAGGGCATATGAAACTTTCTCTTCAAGAAAGTTTCTGCATATACTACTCCTGCTTGATCCCATGTTTATGTCACGTCTCTTAGGAGACGTGAAGAGAGGGAATATGAAACTTTTTCTTCTGGAAAAAGTTTCCCTTCTTGTGCCTGGATTCGCTTAAAGTTATGTCACGTCTCTTGTGAGACGTGAAGAGGGGGAATAAAACTTTCTCTCTGAGAAAGTTTCCCTGGTTGTTTACTTTTGCTTTTCTTACCTTTTTCTAGTTTATGTCACGTCTCTTAGGAGACGTGAAGAGAGGGCATATGAAACTTTCTCTTCAAGAAAGTTTCTGCATATACTACTCCTGCTTGATCCCATGTTTATGTCACGTCTCTTAGGAGACGTGAAGAGAGGGAATATGAAACTTTTTCTTCTGGAAAAAGTTTCCCTTCTTGTGCCTGGATTCGCTTAAAGTTATGTCACGTCTCTTGTGAGACGTGAAGAGGGGGAATAAAACTTTCTCTCTGAGAAAGTTTCCCTGGTTGTTTACTTGTGCTTTTCTTACTTTTACCTAGTTTATGTCACGTCTCTTTGGAGACGTGAAGAGGGGGATTTGTAATAAATATCATTTATTATAACACAAGCATATTTGCTATTACATTGTTATAACTAACTTCTTTCCAAACAGGGTTTCTCACAAACTCATTAGCAGATACTGAGACCCACACACACCCAGAGACAGATGGCTGACACAGGCCTTTTCATAAAGACTGATAAGAAAAGGATGCCTGGTACTGCATATCACAGAAACTGAGACACACACATACCCAAGGACAGAGGGCTGACGCAAACCTTTCATAAACACTGATAAGACAGGAACATCTACGCACACACAAAATCTCCTCTTCAGTCTGAACATTTTACAGAGACACACAGAAATGTCAAAATAGGAACATCTACGCACACACCTAATCTCCTGTTTTAGCTGAACATTTCTGAAGACAAAGAAATCTACTCAGAGCCAATGAGACAGTGATACTAGCCTGAAGGGGACCTCGCCCAACTCATCAGGACCAACCAGAGGACAAGAACTTCCAGACTCAACCTACTTTCTATCTTTGTATAAAATGTATATGCACTCTGTTATCTGGGCTTCTTGCAGAGAGTTCCATTTGAGCTTGATGAAAGGGTCCGTGCACGCTATTTCAGATATCTTTACACTTTAATAAACTGCCTTATATCATACCTTATCCACCTGGTCCAGCATCTCAACTTGGTCTCACTCTTCTAGTAAATGTATCATCAACATTAGCTGATACGTAAAATACCTATCCAGGCATTGTAAGATCTGGCATGCGTCAGCAACATCTGGGCAGAGGGACGTGCCCAAAATGTGGCATGCTGATACATAAAATACCTATCCAGGCATTGAAAAATCTGCCAGTCGTCAGCAAAGTCTAAGCAGAGAATTAGCTCAGTAACATGTCTTATCTGCAGAATATGCTTATATAATTGAACTGTTGATCTCTTATTAGAATGTCTCCCTTCGGATTATGGTGTTGGCAGCTGCACTTCCTCATATGGGCCTCAGTCACATGTCCCTGTTGCTATACAGAATATCAGAAAGAGAATAGGGGCAAAAGAGGTCAGAAGGTGAATATGTATCTAATATAAACCATGTGAAGGGATGGTGTGAGTAATGGGGAACCAATCACTTGTCTCCGCGTCAGTCACCCTCTCCTTGGGCCTTGGGGAAGATTGTCCTCTCCCCTGGTTTCTTTGTTAGCAAGGTGGAGACTAAGTAACGAAATATGTCCTTGTGTGTTCTTAGTACTGAACAAAACAAGTTCTTTGTACTGGATGCCAAGTGCTGGCACAGGATGTGTGGGGTTGGTGTTTGGAACCATCTGAGGTTGCACCTATCTTGAGATGGTATATAACCCAGAGGCTCACTCCACTCAGTGGGCTCTCACTCCATTCACATTGTTGGTGGTGTGACCAGCTCCCTTATCGATGCATTTTTAATAAAGTGAATATCTTGATTGACCTTGACTCTCCTCATTATTGATTAAAATATCCACTACAAGAGGTACGCGCCCGTTGCATGCGTCAACCACTGGTTGCATGCCATGTCATCAATTATGCCGTCGGGCACCCGATTGCTGTAACATATGATGTGGTTAGCTGATATGTAAAATACCTATCTAGGCGTTGTAAGATCTGGCATGCGTCAGCAATGTCTGAGCAGGGGAACACGGGGAACACCCTGGAGGGGAGCATGCTCCTTATAGGCCACCACACACCTCCATCAAAAAACCAATAACAACCACCTGGAAAGAGGCGGGTCTTTGCTATAAAGGGTGCTCACCTGTATTCATTAGCCCTCTTTCCACCAACAAACCCAGTTCAACAGAGTCCTACAGATTGTATACTGTAGAATGCACTTTATGTATTATTGTGGTGGCCAATGTTAAGTATATCCCTATTGAAAATGTATATATTGTTTGTAACAGAACCTGGGCTAGCAGACACTAGCTAGCCCTCCAACCCGGCCTTGCAAAATTGGCTTGAGCAAGATGGAAAGCTAGCCAGCCAGGTAAATTAGCCCCTAGCTGTTGGATATCAATTTTCAATATGAAGTGTCCCAGTTCAGTTATTGTTTCCCTGGAGCAGGTCTCCTGGGGCCCCGGACCTCAGGGGGGCAAGCCTACAGAAAATGGGGAGGCGTGGAGATGTCTACTAAGGTCAATGCTGTGCTGATGGCCAAGGGGAAAACTGATGGTTCCTCTGCCACTATCTGATAAGGTGAACAAGGGTTAATGTAACTTTCTCTTCCTCTGTCCTGGTCCTGAGGAACCACTGTCCAGGCTTTGGATCCAGCCCTAAGGGTCAACTATCCATTGAGACTCAAACTACAGACTAGATTTTGTTCATACTTGTGTTTGAAAACTGTCCTTATTGTCAAGTACAAAACATTAGGACACCTTACTAATATTGAGTTGCACCCCCTTTTGCCCTCAGAACAGCTTCAATTTGTCCGGGCATGGACTACAAGGTGTTTAAAGTGTTCCACATGGATGCTGGCCCATGTTGACTCCAATGCTTCCAACAGTTGTCAAGTTGGCTGGTTGTCCTTTGGGTCGTAACCCATTCTTGAAACACACAGGAAACGGTTGAGCGTGGAAAATCCCAGAAAGTTGCAGTTCTTCACACACACAAACTGGTGTGCCTGGCACCTACCATATCCCATTCAAAGGCTCTTAAATCATTCACCCTCAATGGCACACATACACAATCCATGTATCAAGGCTTAGAAATCCTCCTTTAACCTGTTTCCTCCCCTTCATCTACACTGATATAAGTGGAATTAACAGGTGACATCAATCAGTGATCATAGCTTTCACTTGGTCAGTCTGTCATGGAAAGAACATGTTCCTAATGTGATGTACACTTGTACGCACAGGGGTGCTGTTATAAGAACCTGACTGTTAGAAACTGACAGAACTTAAAGCCCTGTGGATTGATGAGGAATTTGAGGGACAAGGCAAAAGGAGTGATGAATAAGTCTGGCTGCACATCTGATTGAGAAATGACTAAACTGAAAAGAAATTGAAATGGAAATGGCATGAAATGCCAACAACAAACTGAGCTATCCTATTCATGCATGAAATACCTAATGAAAGAAATGTGCAATGTAAAATTAGTTCGTTTGGGTCAGGACAAATGTATTGTCCATAAATGAGAAACCACCTGGTATTGACAATTTAGATGGAAAGCTACTGAGGATGGTAGCCTCATGGCCGTAAAGGCCGCTGCCTGTGGCTGCAGATTGACAGGGGCGTCCTATTCTGAGCTAAACTGACCAAGGCTCACCTCAAACACAGAAAACCTCACATAATTCTGCCCAAAAACAATGACAATTTCTCTCAACCAGTGGCATATGGGCTTTTTAGGTGATTGCTGATGCCGCCCTTTGATAAGCAGTGCCCACTTTGTCAAAGGCAGGGGTGCCAAATATCGCGCTCTAGCTACTCCTTGTGGCGGGCCGGGCGCATGCAGGCTGACTTTGGTCATCAGTTGAACTGTGTTTCCTCCAACACATTGGTGTGGCTGGCTTCCGGGTTATGCGGGCGGGTGTTAAAGAGTGCGCATGACTCGACCTTCGCCTCTCCCGGGCTTGTTGGGGAGTTGCAGCGATGAGACGATCGCAATTAGACGATCGCAATTAGGTAAAAAAACAAACATAATACTAATAAAAGATTGTGGGAGCTGTACTGTTATGGCTTTTCAACCTCTGCCATATTATGGATTCAGATGTTAAACATGTCAAATGTGGTGTGCCTTCTACTCTTTTCTATTTTTACTAATGGCCTGGCATTAAACAAAGCCTGTGTGTCTATGTACACTGATGATTCAACCCTATATGCTCAACATGACTTTCCTAGTTAAATAAAAGGTTACACATCCACAGCTAGTGAAAGCACTGCAACCATAAACAAAGAGTTTTAGTTTTAGAATGGGTGACCAGTAATAAACTAGTCTGGAACATCTCTAAGAGCATTGTATTTGGTACAAATCATTCCCTAAAATTCTAGACCTCATTGAATCTGATCATTAATAATGTTTCTGTTGAGGAGACTAAATTACTTCAACGTACCTTAGATTGTAAACTGTCATAGTCAAAACATATTGATTGATTCAATGGTTGTAAGGATGGGGAGAGGTCTGTCTGTGATTATAGATGCTCTTCTTTTTTGACACCACACTTCACAAAGCAAGTCCTGCAGGCTCTAATCCTATCTTGATTATTGCCCAGTTATATGGTCACGTGCTGCAAAGAAGGACCTAGAAAACCTGCAGCTGGCCCAGAACAGAGCCACGTCTTGCTCTTCACTGTAATCAGAGGGTTAATATCAATACTATGCACGCCAGTCTCTCTTGGCTAAAGGTAGAGGAGACATTGACTGCATCACTTTTCTTTCAATTGAGTGTTATATTCCAAATTGTTTGCATAGTCAACTTACACACAGCACTGACACAGACACTTACCCCACCAGACATGCCACCAGGGATCTTTTCACAGTCCCCAAATCCAGAACAAATTCAAGTAAACGTACAGTATTATATAGAGCCATCATTGCAAGGAACTCCGTTCCATCTCAGAAGTGGGCAGCAAATCTGGTTTAAAAAAACAGATAAAGCAACACCTAATTGCACAATACTGCTCCCCTATTTGACTTAGATATTTTGTGTGTATATACTGATATGTAGGCTGTGTGACGTTTTAAATGTATGTACACTGGGGCACAAATGTGTTTACATCCCTGTTATTGAGCATTTCCCATGATAATCCATCCACCTGACAGGTGTGGCATATCAATAAAATGATTAAACGGCATGATCGTTACACAGGTACAGCTGTGTAATTTCTTAACCATAAATCATTAAACAGGTACACCTGTGTAAATAAAACGCTTCCAACGCCGTTTTAGAGAGTTTGGCAGTACCTCCAACCGGACTCACAACTGCAGACCACGTGTATGGCGTTGTGTGGGAAAGTGGTTTGCTGATGTCAACGTAGTGAACAGTGTCCCATGGTCGCGGTGGGATTATGGTATGGGCAGGCATAAACTACGGACAACAAACACAATTGCATTTAATCGATGACAGTGTTAATGCACAGACATACCGTGACGAAATCCTGAGGCCCATTCTTCCGCTGTAATCACCTCACGTTTCAGCAGGCTAATGATCTGCCCCATGTCGCAAGGATCTGTACACAATTCCTGGAGGGTGACAATGTCGCAGTTCTTCCATGGCCTGCATACTCTCCAGACAGGTCACCCATCGAGTATGGTACGTACAGGTTGTCTACATTACAACCAGAAACACAATGAATATGATTATATGCTGTGTAATAGTAACCCCCCCCCCCCACCACCACCATTCTGTTTTACAGGCATGTATATATCGGTTCCCCAAGGACTACGCTATCATCAAATGTTTTATTGTTTTTAATGTATTTTAATGTTTTTATGGACTCTTAAGTTCCAATGAGGACTAAAATATCAAAATAAAATGTTTTGTGAAGGCTACCCATGTTGTTTTCGATCAACTTTATTTGTACTAAATAGATTGTTATAGTACTACTTGATGACAACTAAGTGTATTTCTACTTGCTAAAATGGCCCCACTAAAAGTATAGTAAGTGTAGCCTACTTATAAGTAGGGCTGAGCGTTGATTGGAAGCTCAACGTTAAATTGCATTAAATTCTACCCCAGGCAGAAATGAGTGTTTGAATCAGGAAAGTTCTCTCCAACTCTACAAGTCAGGATAGAATGTTGAATAAAGGTTGAGAGAATGATGCAGGAAATTTGCTGTGAAACAGGGGCATAAAGGAAATGTGCAGTTCTATAGCTCATCTCATGCTGTTCTACACATTTTGCGTTTAGAGAATTTAGCATTTTTAAAGCTAAAAACTACGTGTTGACTGTGATATGGGCACAGGATTGTCTTGTTTGCTAAATGCAGACCAGCCAAATGCAGACGCATTTGACACTTCTCACGCACTCACCGCACACCTTATCTCACGCTTTGAAAAGTACTACTTTTATTTAACTAATTCGTCCATTGTATAGTCGGCGCGTAAACGTTTGTGCTCCAAATTTTTTTGAAATCTGCGCCTGCAATTTAACATCACGTGCGTAACCGCATCATTTCCCTGTCTTGCCACAGCACTGTGAACCACGGCACATTGAAGCATATGATTGGTCTAGTTGTGTAAGGGATTGGATGCATGTTTTAAAGAAATGCCCCTCAAGATTGGAGTTGAATGGAGATCAAGAACGTTATCTGCTCAGTTGATAAAACTGTGAAAATGGTATCTCTGTTTTATGTACAATATTGTCAACAAAGTTAGGTTGTTTTTACTCCCGTCCCTATTGCATAAGGCAGCCTTTTGACAGCATGTACTAAAGTCGATTTAGTGACTTGCATTTAGGCTGTGACAACGAAAAGGCAGCAGACAGACCTACAGTATGTTTTAGCAGCGACGTTTGGTAGGGTGACCTGATTTGTAGCTATGTAAATTGTCAAACAGACTGTGAACCCTAATGTGTACGTTTTGATTCTTGGGGGTCAATAAATAGAAAAGGTATTTGGGTTGGGTGTAGTGGCATATTTAATGTCCTCTTGTCTCAAGGAGATATCTATTTATTTTAGTATGATCAGTGGAACAATTCTTATTCTTAACAATGGGCTAAAATAAAGGGTAAATGCTCCAGTTTCATCAGCTGTCCGTGTGGCTGGTCTCAGACAATCCCGCAGGTGAAGAAGCAAGTTGTGGAGGTCCTGGACTGGCATGGTTATACGTTGTGGTTGGCGGTTGGACATAATGCCAAATGATCTAAAACAACAGGACCGACTGGACCTATGCATAGAGGACCCACGCCGAGAGGACCTGCATCCAGACCACAGCACCACCCTCCACACCCCAACCAATCAACTAAACCACACAAACAACATTGGACACTTTATGGAACACAAAGCATTCACTATATCATCCTGGGATATGCAAGGCCTGGGGTCATCTGCCTTTGGCATAAAGAACAGGAAGCTGGATTTCACCAAAGAAATCATAAATACATACATTGTCATCCTACAAGAAACATGATATAGAGGAGACTGGTTTCCCTCTCTAGGTTAGAGAGCTGATATTTTCATCCACCAAACTACCAGGTGTGAAACAGGGGGGTATGCTAATTTGGTATAGAGCAGACCTAACTCACTCTATTAAATTAATCAAAACAGGAACATTTTACATTTGGTTAAAAGTTCTAAAGGAAATTATCTTAACAGAATGTCCTGTGTGCTACCCAACTATGTAAACTTGTATGTGGGACAATTTGAGGAAGCACTCCTTTACAAAACAGACACCCCCTACTTTCTAAAGTCCTCGTATGGAAGAGATATATAGATGTCTTTGTGCTCTGGGAAGGAAGTCAGCAGGAACTCAATTAATTCCCAACTCTACTAAACTAGAGCTCTGAATACCTCAAATTCACCATGCAGACTGATGAGAGAAAAATAAACTACCTGGACTTACGGATCATCAAAGAGAATGACGCAATACGGGCAGACTAATACACAAAACCACAGACTGCAATACCTTGCTATGTGCGGATAGTATGCATCCCCTTCCCCTCTAGAATGTTCTACCATATAGCCAGTCATGCAGGGTTAAACCATTCTGTGGCCACCAGACAGATTTTGACAGCAATGCTAAAAAATGACAGATAAATTCAAAATGAGAGCCTACAAGGACAAAACTCTTGATGCAATGATGAAAATATCTTTAAAACCAAGAGAAGAATTACTAAAAACTTGGAAGAAAAACAACGCAACAGTCTTTTGCACTAAGTACACCAAGGGTTCGGAGAAAATGAAAGCAATCCTGAAAAAGCACTGGCATATTCTGCAATCAGACAAAATCGCACACCTCTTCAAGGAACCCCCTATGGCGGTCTATAAGCATGGTCTATAAAAATGTCAAACAGAAAACTGAAGAAAATGAACAATGACAAATGGTTTGATGAAGAATACAAAAACCTAAGAAAGAAATTGAGAAACCTATCCAACCTAAAACATGGAGACCCAGAAAACCTGAGTCTATGCCTTCACTGTGGTGAATCACTAAAACAATACAGAAATACACTTTGGAAAATGAAGCAACAGCACGTCAGAAATCAGCTCAATGTAATTGAAGAATCCATAGACTAACCACTTCTGGGAAAATTGGAAAACATTAAACAAACAACACAAAGAGATATCTACCCAAAATTGAGTTGTATGGGTAAGTCTTTTTGGCTCTATAACAAAGAACAAACAGTAAAAACATATACATGATCAAATACAAATATTAGAATCAACTATTAAAGACTTACCAGAACACAGATCAAGGGTGGCCAACCCTACTGAAGAGCAAGCAGGATTTTATTCCAACCCTTTTTAAAGTGATAGTTCACCCAAATTACAAAATGTTTGTGTCTTTACCTTGAAAGCAGTCTATGGACAAGGAGACTGCAATCTATGATTTGGTTACCCACTGCCATCAACCATTATAATGTCCTGGACAAAATCTTGGTGTAGTGGAAACACTCCCTGCCACATGTTGCATACAATATTCCACCTGAGAACAGGGATTTATCCCTGCTTCCAACCTTCCCACCGTTTCTAGCATTGGCCTGTCTCCCTATCTCCTTTCATTACTGTCTGAATAAAGTGTCAAAACACATTTTTTTGCATACTTCACCTTTCATCCACCAAAAACTGCAAAGTAACAAGTCGTCCAATTTTGTGTGTTCATTTAATGTTCAAAGCATTCTGAATACACCTGACCTGTGTTTTTATTTTTTCCACCCTGGTCATAGGCCTAAGCCATGTCAAAATACGTAAAATTGCAGGAAATTAGCTTTAAAATAGTAACGTTTCCCCCTCTCTAGGGGTTGTGCCAGGGGGCAAGGAAATTCACATAGCAAATCTCTCCAAGCTTTCTTCAAAAGTTGGCAGCTCTGCAAAATGAACAAACAAAGCAGCATATATTTTAATCTTTATTTAACTAGGCAAGTCTGTTCATTACAAATTCCTATTTTCAATGACAGCCTAGAAACAGTTGGTTAACTGCCTTGTTCAGCAGTAGAACAACAGATTTTTTCCTTGTCAGCTCAGGTATTCGATCTAGCAACTTTTCGGGTTACTAGTCCTACGCTTTAACCACTAGGCTACCTGCCACAGCCATAGAAGCACAGTGACATGCCTCAATGCAGTCATATTGGTTCGTTATTGGGGTGTGGCTTTCAGTTGGCTCTTTTTGGCCACCCATCCCATGAGTTAATCTGTTCTGTTATATTTCATCAAATCGGACTAACTCAGTGCACTGCTTGCTATGAATTCTATATGATGGTGTTTGCATGTTTATGCATAAAAACTAATGGCCTGTTTGGAACACTGACAAGTAAAGAGCAGTTTTTGTTGTTGTTGCTAAATCTGATTTGGTGGGCCTGGCTCCCCCAGTGGGCCCACCCTGGCCTACGCCTCTGGTTAAGAAACATAATGTAAAATCTAAGGTTACCACAAATGATTGTGACAGAAGGGATGTTTTCAGTCATGACCACTCCAGCTCTTAAGGTGGCAGTAAAAACTAATCTCTGCACTGTCTATACCTATTACAGAGAAAAGAAGAAAGAAGGGTTATCGTAAATCGCCACTATTTACATTGCTTTGCGTCCACCGCTTGCTGATTGCCGGTAAAATGGGGCAGGGCTTGGGCAGCTCCATAACGCTTTGCCGAATTTGAAGCAGTTCATAAATCTGATTGTGAAACATAGCAATTACCGCTCGATTAGACACTATGGATCCCAATCGGATAATTCAAGCACTGAAAGGGACGATAGATCCCAACCTCCGGATAGCGGCTGAAAACGAACTCAATCAGGTGGGTGGATGGCCAAAATAATTTTGTTGTTTTTGTTATCCGGTCAGCATGAACCAATTTCCAGAAAGGGTTGTCCGTGTTTATGATTTGGATCGCAATAAGGCCGTGTTTCGGGATCAATGATTTGTCGTTCTATAACTTATATGTGCATCTCTCTGTTTATTGTGTAGGACACGAAACAGTAGATTGACATTTAATGTAACTTCCGACACAAACTGTTGCACCGGAGAACAATAGAATTGTGAGGCAGTGTGCGGACACTGTGCAGCAGTCCAGAGATGTGGCTGTTCGTGAAACAATGTAGCTAGCAAGTGTCCGATTGGATTGTAATTGTAGACATAATGCGCGAGTTGAAACATTGTAACAATTGCAGCAATTTCAGCCAGCGATAGTAAAAGTTAACAATTTTGATGGGATTTGACCGGTGAATTCGCCGAATCGCTCTTTCATCCAAAACCATATCTAAATGCGATAGACAAATGTATATTGTCAAAGCATCTTAAAGGGTCAATCTGCAATTGCTACATCTATTTTTCGACTATAAATTCATGATATGTACCCATTGATTCTTGAAGAATCTCACGAGTTTAGTTCCACTGTCTTACCCCATCAGAATCCAAAAGATAATCGTGTTTCACTCTGTTTGTAAACAAAGGGAAACGTAAACAAACTCTATAGCCTCGTGTTTATTTCATGGATGGTCAGGCCTTGCATCCATAGCTCTGTCTACGAATTTAAGAGTAGTTCCTTTTCTCCAGCCACATCCTCAGCTTTTTACTGAATTAGGGGCGGGCAGAACGCTGTGTTAGTTTCAACTGCTCATTGCCTTAATGAAAGATGGGTAACATAAGACTTGTAGCATATGCAGGCCTAGGTCATGATTGCATCACTGAAAATAACTACATCTGCCATAGGCCTGCACTACCTTGACTTTGCATAATGTCCACTTCAGTAGGTTTACACTAATCAGGACAAATGATTGGTGTGTCTGTGTGAAATGCCTGTCAGTGATGCAACCAAGTGAAATTAG
Organism: Salvelinus alpinus; assembly: GCF_045679555.1. Classification (NCBI taxonomy): domain Eukaryota; kingdom Metazoa; phylum Chordata; class Actinopteri; order Salmoniformes; family Salmonidae; genus Salvelinus; species Salvelinus alpinus. Next base: position 9,065,313 of record NC_092122.1, read on the forward strand.
GGGCATTTTCTGGAGACAGAATGCTGACTGTTCTGCAGCAGAGGAGGAGGGATAGAGGGAGATAAAGTGAGGGAAAGAGAGCGTTCGGTACAAAATATTCCTCCTGTTTTAAATTGTTGGTTGCTGGTTATATCTTTGACAGACCATGGCTCTTTTTTACTACCTTAAATCTGATAACTGGTCCGGCAAGATTGATGTGAGAGCGAGCCAATAAGCTACATACTTCACCTGCTCTGTATTTTCCTTGTTCTTCAGTTAGTATTGACCTCAACAAACAACCTGGGAATCCACCTCCTTACACTCCGGTGTGTCATCATATAATTGTTTTGACCACTGTGTGCTGTAGATGTGAATCTGACCGCTGAAGTAGTCGGGCGCTTGACTGTATGTGGTCCGATTTGGGTTGAGCTCATTTTAAAGCAGTCTTATTTTGTGTGTTCCAGTCGTACAAGATCATCAACTTCGCCCCCACTCTGCTCCAGATCATTGTGTCCGAACAGGTGGAGTTCCCTGTTCGCCAAGCAGGTAAGAACCCTGCCTCAGAACATTACATAAAGACCAGCATCTGGCTGTTTTTAAAACATCACTGGACCAATGCAACAACTATAAACAACACTGATAATAGCCTCACTTTGGGCCGGTGTCCCGGGACATAGATTAAGCCTAGTCCTGGACAAAATATCACTGTCAATGAAGATTCTTCATCAAGCTTGCTTTTTAGCTGCCACGTGAATTAATGAATTGTAAAGTAGAATTGTGTCAATCTTGCTAGTCTGAGTGATGTATATCTCTGTGCGCCAGCGGCCATCTACCTAAAGAACATGGTGAGCCAGTACTGGCAGGACCGCGAGCCCTCTCTAGGGGAGGTGGTGTTCCCCTTCAACATCCACGAGAACGACCGCACGCAGATCAGAGACAACATCGTGGAGGGCATTATCCAGTGTCCCGAGTCCATCCGGTGGGTCCTGCTGTCCTAACCTTCTTTACCTCCCTTAACCCACTAACCCTTACCTCTTAGCCTGATACTCAGGGCAGGTGGTGCCCTGCTCCGGTGCTCTGCTCTACCTAGAGCCTTTGAAATCGCGTCACTTGACTGTATAGGTCATCTGTGACTACAAGTGCCCAAAGAAGAGCGATGGGAGGATCATTTAGTGATGGCATGTTATAGAAAGAATACAGTGCTGATGTATGTGTGTGTATTCTCTCTCCCAGGGCCCAGTTGACAGTGTGTTTGCGAACCATCATAAAGCACGACTTCCCCGGGCGCTGGACGGCCATAGTGGATAAGATCGGCCTGTATCTGCAGTCTCAGAACAGTGGCAGCTGGTACGGCAGCCTGCTGGCCCTCTACCAGCTGGTCAAGACCTACGAGTGAGTCAACCAACCGGCGCTGTTTGTCCCACCTGAGGGTCACTGACTAGTGATCAAGTCATAACGACGCTGTGTTTTGAGACACAATTTTTAGTCCTAGTTTAGTAGTTTTAGTGTATAAGCCGAGTGATATAAATGATTATTCCATTTACACTTTTCAGTCATTGCACCCAGCCTGTTGTCGATGATATCACGTCTGTGTGCTGTCTCCTGCTGATGTGCTGTGTCTGTGTCTGTGTGTGTCAGGTATAAGAAGGCGGAGGAGAGGGACCCGTTGCTAGCAGCCATGCAGATCTTCCTGCCCCGTATACAGCAGCTCGTCACCCAGCTACTGCCTGACGGCACCATCTTCTCTGTCCTCATCCAGAAACAGATCCTCAAGATCTTCCACGCACTCGTACAGGTGAGAGAAGGGACTGTGTGACTGACTGACTGTGCACGCTCAAGTGTCTGTGACTGACTGCATGTGGCGTGCGTGTGCACGTTTGTGTGATACTAATACTAGTGTGTCTCTATTCTGCTCCTGCAGTACTCCCTGCCTCTCCAGCTGATTAATAACACAGTCATTACCCATTGGATGGAGATCCTCAGAGCTGTTATGGACAGAGATGTCCCCCCAGTAAGTTTTATTTCATCCTTCTTCGTTGTGTCGACCTGCCTGCGTTCTGCAAATTCTTCGACCCACGTTTTTTTTTTATTGAAGGGGGGTAGCGAACCTCTGTTGTGTGTGTGGTTGCTAGGAGACGTTGGAGGTGGATGAGGACGACCGTCCTGACTTGGTGTGGTGGAAGAGTAAGAAGTGGGCCCTACACATCATCACCAGACTGTTCGAGAGGTGAGGGGGCACGGGAGATGTATTTGTGTGTTGATGATTTTGGATGTAGGTAGATGTTGATGTGAATATGTTTGTGTGTTTGTGGATCGTAGCCTTTTTCTTCAGTCTAACCGTGCTGTTCTACACTTGTGTGGTAGGTACGGAAGCCCAGGCAACGTGACAAAGGAGTACTTTGAGTTTGCAGACTTTTTCTTGAAGACGTACGCTGTAGGGATCCAACAGGTAAGAGTTTGTAACACTAAATATGACATTAAACCTTGAATGTGTGTATATATATATACATGTCTGTTGTCCACATCTACCAATGTTGATGTATGTGTGTACATGAGTAGCAGAAGACTTCTGTTAAGTCTGACCCCGTACGATCTGATGTGACCTCGTCTCTGGGTGGTGTCCTTCAGGTCCTGTTGAAGGTGCTGGACCAACACCGACAGAAGCAGTATGTCACGCCTCACGTCCTCCAGAAGTCTCTTAACTACCTGAACCAGGGCCTATCTCACTCCCTCACCTGGAAACACATGAAGCCGCACATGCAGGCGGGTCATACAGACACCACTACACCTGTACCCCTGTGACACGTTAATAATAATGGATTTTATTTATATATATATATATATATATATATATAGCGCTTCTCCATCACAAATGTGGGATTATGTGTGTAATTACACTTTGTTATACCGTTGTTATGTTTGTTATAAGGTTGTGACAATACACTTTGGATTGAGTTACAGTACGTGGCAGGTGATGATCAAATTTAACTTTGATCAATCTTCATGTCGGCATTTAAATCAGCTGTTTTATATACTTAGTAATTGAGCTAATCTGAATACTGCTATGCTTCTAAAAACTATGTTACAATTCCACTTCTAGTAGTTAACCTGAACGTGTGTGTACTGTGTGTTCCACAGACCATCAGCCAGGAGGTGATCTTCCCTCTGATGTGTTACAAAGACGAGGATGAGAAACTGTGGCAGGAGGATCCATACGAGTACATCCGCATGAAGTTCAGTGAGTAGACACACGTTCCATAACTCAATCAGTTAGTAGTTACGGAGGTAATGGGACATTGTATGGTCAGTATACATAATGACATGTCAGATTGGAAATGTATGGCTTCCATAGAATAGACATACAGTAAACTGTGAGCTTGGCTGGGTTTCTTTCTCTGTTCCAGATGTGTATGATGACCATGCCCTCCCTGCCACCGCCGCCCAGAGCCTCCTGTGTAAAGCAGCCCGCAAGAGGAAGGAGGTGAGTGGAGAACCACACTAGAACCTAACAAAAACTACCCAACAGTCCTAAATAGCTTACTTTACTCATTTCCTTTCCTTAACTGAGTCTTCTCTGATATGACTTGCATCACTGCTCTGCCCCCCCCCCTTCCCAGGTTCTTCCCCAGATGATGGAGTTCTGCCACCAGATTATGATGGAGCCCTCTGCTGACCCCCGCAGGAAGGATGGGGCGCTGCACGTCATCGGCTCACTGGCCGAACTCCTACTGAAGGTCAGCAGTGTGGCTGTCTCTGTACTTTCCCCTCTTGTTTTATTACCTGTTTAGTCTATCTGTGACTGAGTCTTCTCTTCCTGTTGTCGTCCTGTAGAAGCGGGTGTACAGGGAGCAGATGGAGCTGATGTTACAGAACTATGTGTTCCCTCTACTCAACTCCCCTCTGGGATACCTCCGGGCTAGGGTGAGACACACACACACACACACACACACACACACACACACACACACACACACACACACACACACACACACACACACACACACACACACACACACACACACACACACACACACACGCGCGTGCGCGCTTTCACTCCAAGGCCCCTCTAACCCAACTCTTCTCATGGAGCTGAGAATGGGTGTGTAAGAACATGTGAGTGTGTTTGCAGTTCTTCAGTCTTTAAAATGGCTCCTTCCCTCTTTATACCTAGAGTCCTGTTGGGTGCTATATTCCATACAGTCCATCCATGTGAGTCAGAATGGTCTGTCAGTCCTGTTTTATATAGACTAAACATCCCCCTTCCTGCATTTCTTTACCCCCTCACCCCTGCTCTTTTACTTACTGGCCATCTTCGGGCAGGTGAACGTGTTGGGAAGCACCACTGCACATTTTGGTGACTGGAAGTGGATGGTGCTGATTTGTACATGATGTGGATAGGCTCCAAACTGATAGCGATGCCCATCCGTGTGGGATATAGATCAGTGATTGTAACCCTGTGTTTGTCCTCAGTCGTGCTGGGTGCTGCATTCGTTCAGCCCGCTGCGTTTCCATAACGAGTTGGTCCTGAGGAATGCGGTGGAGCTGGTTAAACAGGGCCTCATAGCAGACAAGGAGATGCCCGTCAAGGTGGAGGCTGCTATCGCCTTGCAGACACTGGTCAGCAACCAGGAGCAAGGTCTGAGGTTCACACACATGCATGGACGTACACTCAGACACACTCATACACACACACACACACACACACACACACACACACACACACACACACACACACACACACACACACACACACACACACACACACACACACACACACACACACACACACACACACACACACTGAACCCTCTCTCTCCCTCTCTTTAGCTAAGGTCTACATCAGGCCCTACATCCGACCTGTCATGCAGGAGCTGCTCCACGTCATCAAGGAGACGGAGAACGATGACCTCACTAACGTCATTCAGAAGATGATCTGCGAGTACAACCAGGAAGTGGCTGTCATCGCCGTCGACATGACCCAGAACCTGGTACGCCTCCACGGTCTTGCTCTACTGTTTAAGTGTGTGTGTGTGTGTGTGTAAAGGCGTCTGCATGCTTCCTATCTGAAACAGTGTGTGTGTGTAAAGGTGTCTGCATGCTTCCTATCTGTGTGTGTGTGTGTGTAAAGGCAAAGGAGTCCGCATTTTTTCTTGAGGCAAGCCAAAGTCGGTAGCGGAGAAATTCTGCACCAAACATCTTCGTTAGATGTCAAATTGTGTGACTAAGATCTCCTAGGTATGCCATTTCTTTTAGATAGATTAATTCGGACTATTTTGGCTACGGTGTCTCAAGACGGACAAACAGTACTATTGTCGCTTTTTCCCGCTTAAAAGATCTTAAAAGCCAGCACAGCCAAACCGAAGCACACGAAAGCCTTAACACCCCCTGCATATGTGTCTCCAGGCTGAGATCTTCACCAAGGTGCTACAGAGTGAAGAGTATGAGGAGAGTGAAGACAAGACGGTGATGGCTCTGGGGATCCTTAGCACCATAGACACCATACTCACTGTAATGGAGGACCACAAGGAGGTGAGACACACACACACGCTCACCCTATTCCAAATCTAGTCCTCTGAAGCTCCAGTTGAATGTGTGATGATTGGTGATTGATTTGCTCCCTCTCCCCTGCTTTGTTTGAACACACAGTGTTATTGAGCATGGTGTGAATGTTATGTCAGACTAGGGCTGTGACGGTCATGCAATTTTGGGTGACTGTAATTGACCTGCCAAATGACTGTGCTCACCGCAATAACCGGTGCATCTTTTACGCATATTTGTTCCTCTCCGCTCCTGATTGCATGTGCCGCCATAGAAATAGAATGAATCGAACGGGTGTCCCCATTCAAGTCAATGATTGCATAATGGGTGGACTGGCGGTCATTGCGAGTGTACCCATAGAAGTAAAAACAGGAAGTGTTTAACCATCAACATGTGCTGTGATTTGTTGATTCAACTCCACTGACATTACACAAAATACATTCCATTGCATGAGCCACATCAGCTAACATCATTTGAATGAACAGATTACATTTCGGGCAAGGAGCAACAACGTTTCATAACGTTGTTAAGAGTCCATGTTACCGCGGGAAACGCTCAGCCGCGGGAAGGCCCTGCCGTCCTGTCTTCAGCCAGCTGTTCGTTCCACTTTTTTATTTCCTTCCGCATTTTACGGTTATGACTGTTATTTTCATGGAGGTCTTCGTCCGTAACCATCGGTTATACGGTAATTGTGCCAGCCCTATGTCAGACCGATATTAGCCTGGGATCAATAGATGATCTTTGACCTTTTGATATCTCTTTCTGCCTGTGTCTTTCCTCTCTCACCCTCTTGACTGCCTCTCGTTCTTTCGTTATCGTGTTCTCTCTCTCCCTCTCTCTCAGATCACTCAGCAGTTGGAGGGCATCTGTTTACAGGTGATAGGCCTGGTGCTGCAGAAGCCCATCATAGGTATGGCAGGTGTGTGTGCTCACGTCACTGTCTGTTTTTGTGTGTACACACATACTCATTTGTTTGCGGTGTGTGTCTATTCCTCTCTGTGACCTTTTGTGTGTGTGTGTGTGTGCTTTTCACACACACACACACACAATAACCGCATTCATCTCACTTTCCTGTTCCAGTGAGTCACCCCCCTCTTTTGTATAACACCTTGTTCATTTCCGTCTCACAATGAACACTGTCTAATTGTCAAAAGCTGTTCACCTTGCACTTCCCAAATCCCAGATGACCAGGCACCAGTCATGCCTGTAATTGGCTCGTGTGTGTGTGTGTTTCTGGGTGTGTAATCCCATCTGTGGTGTGTGTGTGTGTGTGTGTGTGTCTGTGTGGACGTGTTTAACTATTCTTGTGGGGACCAGAAGTCCCTACAAGAATAGTAAACAAACAAAAAGTTGACCAGCTGGGGACATTTTGTTAGTCCCCACAAGGTCAAATGCTATTTCTAGGGGGTTTAGGGTTAAGATTAGAATTAGTTTTAGGGTTAGAATTTTAAGTTAAATATTAAGGTTAGGAGCTAGGGTTAGTTGTAGGGTTAGGAGCTAGGGTTAGGTTTAGGTTTAGGGTTAGGATAAAGTTTAGGTTTTTGGGTTAGGGTTAAGGTTAGAGTAAGAGTACGGGTTAGGATTAGGGTTAGGTTTAGGGTTAGGGGTTAGGGAAAATAGGATTTTGAATGGGACTGAATTGTATGTCCCCACAAGGTTAGCTGTACAAGACTGTGTGTGTGTGTGTGTGTGTGTGTGTGTGTGTGTGTGTGTGTGTGTGTGTGTGTGTGTGTGTGTGTGTGTGTGTGTGTGTGTGTGTGTGTGTGTGTGTGTGTGTGTGTGTGTGTGTGTGTGTGTGTGTGTAATCACCTCTGTGCTGTGTGTGTGTAAGGAGAGATTACAGCTCTATGTTAATGAATGGATTATGTGATAACCTGTTATAATGAGAGTTTCCTTCAGGAAGAGTGGAGGGGGGGGGGGGTCACTGTGGAAGATTATCTTTAAAAGGGAAACTTCCATTCTATGATCTGTTTCCTCCTCTTCTCCCTCCACTCCAGAGTTCTACGAGGAGATTCTGTCCCTGGCGTTTGGGCTGACCTGCCAGACTATCTCCCCTCAGATGTGGCAGCTACTGGTGGTGCTCTACGGGGTCTTCCAGCACGACTGCTTTGACTACTTCACGGGTACAGTACTGAGTCACTGGTCAACAGTCACCTGCCTGTTAGTGAGAATTTTGGGCTTACACACCTGTCTAGGTGAACATTGAATATCACAGTGAATGTAATGTAGAATAGCATGATGGTGACACTGATGCTGGCCCAACTCGATGATGATCACGGTCTGGTCTCTTTCAGATATGATGCCTCTTTTGCACAACTACGTTACCGTGGATACAGACACGCTCCTGTCCAACCCCAAATACTTAGAGGTCATATACACCATGTGCAAAAAGGTGAGTGTGTGTGTGTGTGTGTTCAGGTAGAGTTTGATGAAGTGTCCCATGTTGACCTTTGACTCCTGTGCTGTAGGTGCTGACCAGTGATGCAGGTGAGGACGCAGAGTGTCACGCTGCTAAGCTGCTGGAGGTCATCATCCTCCAGTGTCGGGGGAGGGGCATCGACCAGGTGAGAGGGACCGCAAAGGCTTCTGGGTAGTATTTAAGGGTAGACGTGGTCCCAGTTCAGCCCAAACCAGTTCGCTTTCCCTTTCCATACCCTGAATCTCCCGTTGGGAGGGATGATTGCTATCAATATTGTATTGATTCTTCTCTCTCACCCCCATATGATCTGCCTCAGTTTTAATGATCTTCCTGTAAATGTCAGACAGATATTACCCAGTCAACAATAGCTATCTCTCGTTCTCTCTCTTTCTCACTCCCTCTTCCCCTCCAGTGTATCCCGTTGTTCGTGGAGGCTGTGTTGGAGCGGCTAACCAGAGGTGTGAAGTCCAGTGAGCTGAGGACCATGTGTTTGCAGGTGGCCATCGCTGCTCTCTACTACAACCCAGCCCTGCTCATCCACACGCTGGACAACATGCACTTCCCCCACACCCCACAGCCCATCACCGCTCACTTCATCAACCAGTGGATGAATGATACGGAGTTCTTCCTGGGGTAAGTGTATAAACTAAGCCCTTACGTCATATACACAACCCACTATAAAGTACACAGAGGATAAACAACGTGCCCTAAACCATGTTCCTTAAATACTAGTAGACCCATACTGTACACAGTCCACTTCATCAACTATATTGTTAGTCATCACTGAGTCACACTGTGGTCTTTCTATAGCAGTGTAAAAACATATGGGATATACAGTATTTGTACCTACTACAGTCGTGGCCAAAAGTTTTGAGAATGACACAAATATAAATTTTCACAAGGTTTGCTGCTTCAGTGTCTTTAGATATTTTTGTCAGGTGTTACTATGGAATACTGAAGTATAATTACAAGCATTTCATAAGTGTCAAAGGCTTTTATTGACAATTACATGAAGTTGATGCAAAGAGTCAATATTTGCAGTGTTGACCCTTCTTTTTCAAGACCTCTGCAATCCGCCCTGGCATGCTGTCAATTAACTTCTGGGCCACATCCTGACTGATGGCAGCCCATTCTTGCATAATCAATGCTTGGAGTTTGTCAGAATTTGTGGGTTTTGTTTGTCCACCCGCCTCTTGGGGATTGACCACAAGTTCTCAATGGGATTAAGGTCTGGGGAGTTTCCTGTCCATGGACCCAAAATATCGATGTTTTGTTCCCTGAGCCACTTAGTTATCACCTTTGCCTTATGGGCAAGGTGCTCCATCAGGCTGGAAAAGGCATTGTTCGTCACCAAACTGTTCCTGGATGGTTGGGAGAAGTTGCTCTCGGAGGATGTGTTGGTACCATTCTTTATTCATGGCTGTGTTCTGAGGCAAAATTGTGAGTGAGCCCACTCCCTTGGCTGATAAGCAACCCCACACATGAATGGTCTCAGGATGCTTTACTGTTGGCATGACACAGGACTGATGGTAGCGCTCACCTTGTCTTCTCCGGACAAGCTTTTTTCCGGATGCCCCAAACAATCGGAAAGGGGATTCATCAGAGAAAATTACTTTACCCCAGTCCTCAGCAGTCCAATCCCTGTACCTTTTGCAGAATATCAGTCTGTCCCTGATGTTTTTCCTGGAGAGAAGTGGCTTCTTTGCTGCCCTTCTTGACACCAGGCCATCCTCCAAAAGTCTTCGCCTCACTGTGCATGCAGATGCACTCACACCTGCCTGCTGCCATTCCTGAGCAAGCTCTGTACTGGTGGTTCCCCAAACCGCAGCTGAATCTACTTTAGGAGACGGTCCTGGCGCTTGCTGGACTTTCTTGGGCGCCCTGAAGCCTTCTTCACAACAATTGAACTGCTCTCCTTGAAGTTCTTGATGATCCGATAAATGGTGGATTTAGGTGCAATCTTACTGGCAGCAATATCCTTGCCTGTGAAGCCCTTTTTGTGCAAAGCAATGATGACGGCACGCGTTTCCTTGCAGGTAACTGTGGTTAACAGAGGAAGAACAATGATTCCAAGCACCACCCTCCTTTTGAAGCTTCCAGTCTGTTATTTGAACTCAATCATGACAGAGTCATCTCCAGCCTTGTCCTCGTCAACACTCACACCTGTGTTAACAAGATAATCACTGACATGATGTCAGCTGGTCCTTTTGTGGCAGGGCTGAAATGCAGTGGAAATGTTTTTTGGGGATTCAGTTCATTTGCATGGCAAAGAGGGACTTTGCAATTAATTGCAATTCATCTGATCTCTCTTCATAACATTCAGGCGTATATGTAAATTGCCATCATACAAACTGAGGCAGCAGACTTTGAAAATTAATATTTGTGTCATTCTCAAAACTTTTGGCCACGACTGTACAGTACACTATACATGATTTATTCACCACCTACCTGTAGTTCATTCTCTCTCTCCCTCCCTCCACTCGTCTCTCTCCCAGGCTCCATGACCGTAAGATGTGTATCATCGGACTGAGTGTTCTGATGGAGCTACCCTCCAGGCCAGTGGTGGTAGAAGGGGTAGCGGCTCAGATCGTCCCCAGCGTCCTGCTCCTGTTCCTGGGGCTCAAACACCTGTACTCCTCCCGCCTCCTCAACAAGCCAGACCTACTGGCCTGCACTGGGGTACCTGAGGAGGACCAGAACGGTGAGAGGAGGAAAACGGGCGACAGAGGAGGAGAGGAGACAGGACAAATGAGAGGGGAATGGAGAGAACAGGCAAGAGAGGAGGAGAGAAAAGGAATGGCGAGATGCTAATACTGTTGAATCATACCCTCTTTTTGGAAGCCATGGGATAAGGCCAGGGATAATGTAAATGGTAGAAGATTAAGCCACTACTAACCCTAGCTATGGATGTGGTAGGAATCAGTCCTCAGCTGTTCACGCGTGTTTCTTTACACATCTATGGCCAGGTTTCAACACCTCTGGACCTCTCTCTCTCTCTCGCTTGACTTCTCACTCTGAATACAGGTCATATTAGTTGCACTACATTGCCCTACATGCCGCAGGGCAGCTGTGCTGGCATTCCTCAGTCAAGTGTAAAGAACGGCAGGGTACAGGGGAGGTTAGGATGAAGGAAATTGTTATGTGGGTTAGCTATGCAGCTGTTACTGTAATTGGGAATATTAAAACGGCATTAAGAGAACTTGTGCCTTTCAAAAAGGTAAAAGGGTCATTTCGTTCTATTCATTCTGTTTTTCTATGTGTGTGTGATTCTCTGCGTCTGTCTGCATGTGTGTTGCGTCCACAGAGGAGATCCCCAGTGATGAGGATGAGGTGAATGCAAACTGTAACGCCATGATGCAACAGCAGACCTGCACACGCGTAGGCCACGAGGACGAGGAGGAGGAGGAGGATGATGAAGACTACTGGGATGAAGAAGGGCTGGAGGGGACACCCCTGGAGGAGTACAACACGCCCCTGGACTATGACAATGGAGAGGACGAGTACCAGTTCTTCACCGCTGCCCTACTCAGTAAGCAGTTACACATCTACACACACCAACTCGCACACAAATGCACACACAGCTACTTGTGCGCACACACACAGAGAAAAAAGGAATATGCATGCATACCAGGCATCTAACCCTTACTCTCTCCTGTGTGTACTATAGGGGTCCAGAACACTGACCAGCCTTGGTACCAGTCTCTAACCACGCCCCTCAGTGATGACCAGAAGAAACAGCTGCAGGAGATCTACAGCCTGTCCCAGCAGAGGAGGAGCACCGCCGCCAAGGGCCAATGGTGAGGCAGAAAAGAGGGCCAATGGGGAGAGAGGATCGAGGGTCAATGGGGAGAGAGGACCAAGGGCCAATGGGGAGAGAGGCCTATTGGGAAAGAGAAGAGGGCCAAGGGCCAGTGGGGGGGAGAGAGAAGAGGACCAAGGGCCAGTGCGGGGAGAGAAGACAGAGGGCCAATGGGTGGACAGAGGGCCAATGGGTGGAGAGTGGACAGAGGGCCAATGGGTTGGGAGCTGGTGAGGCTGAAGAATAAGGATGTAGGGTGGAAAATACAACATACAACAACAGTAAAAGGTTGTTGATTTAACTTCTACCGAGTCAGAAACCCGGATCCGGGAGCACCCCCCACCCCCCACCAGTAAAAAAGCTGAATAGCATAGCTAGCATAGCGTCACAAGTAAATAGTAGCATCTAAATATCATTCAATCACAAGTCCAAGATACCAGATGAAAGATCCACTTCTTGTGAATCCAGCAATCATTTCTGATTTTTAAAATGTTTTACAGGGAAGACACAATATGTAAATCTATTAGCTAACCACGTTAGCAAAAGACACCATTTTTCTTTGTCCACCATTTTTTCTCTCCACCAGTAGCTATCACCAATTCGGCCAAATAAAGATATTGATAGCCACTAACCAAGAAAAAACCTCATCAGATGACAGTCTGATAACATATTTATTGTATAGGATAGTTTTTGTTAGAAAAATGTGCATATTTCAGGTAGAAATCATAGTTTACAATTGCACCCACCATCACAACTCGACTAGAATAAATACAGAGAGCAACGTGTATTACCAATTTACTCATCATAAAACATTTCATAAAAATAGACAAAGCATAGCAATGGATAGACACAGATCTTGTGAATTCAGACAATATTTCAGATTTTCTAAGCGTTTTACAGCGAAAACACAATAAATCGTTATATTAGCATACCACATGTGCAAACGTTACCCCAGCATGAATCCAAGGCAAGGGGAGCGATAACGTTATGATCACCAAAATATATTAATTTTTTCACTAACCTTCTCAGAATTCTTCCGATGACACTCCTGTAACATCATATTACAACATACATATAGAGTTTGTTCGAAAATGTGCATATTTAGCCACAAAAAAACGTGGTTATACAATGAGAATAGTAGCAAAACTGGCCTCAAAATGTCGGGCGCTATCTTTGAGAGTGATCTAGTCTAATCGATAGCTAATCATAAACTTGACTAAAAAATACAGGGTTGACAGGAATCGAAAGACAAATTAGTTCTTAATGCAATCGCTGACTTACATTTCTAAAATTATCCTTACTGTACAATACCGGGTCCGCCAAGCGAAGCTACACATAACAAAATGGCGATATATGCGTTTAAAATCTTTCAACAGAACAGCGATTTATCATCATAAATAGTTCTTACTGTGAGCTGTTCTTCCATCAGTATCTTGGGCAATGTATCCTTTCTTGGGTCTAATCTTCTTTTGGTCGAAAGATGTCCTCTTGTCCGTCGAAATGCCCACTAACGTTCGACCGGGACCCCGAAACGTGCCCGGCGCTTCAAAGTGCATCACAAAGCAATGCCTCAAAATCGCACTAAACGGATATAAATTGCTATAAAACGGTTTAAATGAACTACCTTATGATGTTTTTAACACCTATAACGAGTAAAAACATGACCGGCGATATATAAGTGGCTAAACCAACGCTTGGAAAGAGAGCCAGTCCGACGTCCATCTTGCGTCAGGCGCAGCAGGAAAAGAACGGTACATCCGGTCTTTCGCGTTTTATACGGGCCCTGATTGCGCAATCGACTCCATTCAAATTGTCACCTCTTACTGACATCTAGAGGAAGGCATGGGCAGTGTTTGTATCCTCATAGGATTTACAGGGACTTTAAAACTGACCTGGGACCAGAGGCCAACATTTCTGAAATCTCACTCCATATCAGGAAAAGTGCTGTAGAATGAGTTCTGTTTCACTCAGAGACATAATTCAAACGGCTATAGAAACTAGAGAGTGTTTTCTATCCAATAATAACAATAATATGCATATTGTACGAGCAAGAATTGAGTATGAGGCAGTTTAATTTGGAGACGATAAATGCTAACGTTGAAACAGCACCCCCTATATTGCTGTATTTTCCATTCCGTTGAGTCCTAACACTGTGTCATGTTGTTTCAGAGCTGTAAGAGACATGGCTGCAGGCCTGGATGGAAGGAGGAGTAGCAGCAGAGTTCTGGCCTGATCTGAAGTGGATTTAAAACACACCAAGAACTGTTTCAGTCCAGATCAGACCAGATCTAACTAGACTTTACTGATCCCACCAAGACCGGGCCATCTAGATCCATAACTGAACTGGGTGGAGACCCACCAGAGACCATAATACCAGGACTTTACACACTTTACGGTTCACATCCCAGACCGTAATTGGACCACACCCACCCCAGAGAGAGAGTGTGTGTGCGTGAGATTGATGTCCTACTCTGTATCACTGACCAGCAAATTCATCTTTTAGTACAGTGCAGTCCTTGGGTCTGTGATTCTGTAACTGAGTGAATGTAAGTATTGTACACAAAATCCCTGTTTCTTTATAGCCTGGCTTTTGTATGGTCTCGAGAGGACTGGCCAGATGTCCTTAGTTGCCATGGCATCAATCAGAACCATGTGTCAGTTAGTCTGATCCAAGGCTGTGGTGCTTATTGACGGACAGACAGAAGTGTTTGGGGTGAAGGGTTAGGGGTCAGTGACCTTTGACCCACGGGGGGGTTCCTTTCACACTGATGAAATGTAATAGGGGGCAAGATGCTGGGAGGAGAGCTTTTGTTTGTCTTTGTTTTGTTTTTATAACTGTTTTCATTTAACTTAAGAAAATCATAAACATTCATGTAACATCTAGCCCAGTGCTTTTTCCTGTTATGTTACTATAGTGAGTGTTTTATAGGTTTGTGCTCCTCTGCCTGCAGGTGTGTGTAGGGGTTAAGATTTTTATATTGATTTCGCATGGAGAACATGTGGATATTGCAGTAGCTGAAACTTTGCGTCTTTGAACATCTCTTCCTGCTCTGTTGAATCAATACTAGGTCAGAGTTCACTGCTGCGATCAATCCTCATTTATAAAACATCCAGCTCAATAACACACAGTTGGATTGAACAACTACTGTAACATCATGCAGGTTAACAGTATCAGCAGGAGTAAATATGTTTTCATTTACAGGCTTCTCTCAGGGCCCTGTTCAGATGCTTTAAAAGGGATTCCTCCCTCCGTGGTTCTGACACAAGACAGAGGGAATAACATGGTGAAATCTGGCTTTCACCAGTCCACAAACTATCTGGACTTGGGTATCAAATTCAAATCACAGCCGGGAATCTCTCCATACCAGACAGTTCTTTCTCTCATGTCCCCAGCTGTCCAGAAAAATGAGCCAACTCTGAAAGGAGTTTCCTCTGGAATGTTAGAGATGTCCAAATCTACCACAGGGCTTCTTTCTGCATTTTATAGTCAGTATTTGATTCTCTAGTGGAGTCGGAGTGCTCTGCTTGCAGGTTTGGGAGTCAGATCCTGATGTTTCAGACGGGACGCTTGGATGGGTTCTGGTGCGGCAACAGTGCTCTCTCTCTCCCGGTGTTAGTATTCTGTGTGTGTTCGGCTGCAGTTTGTATGTTCTAGCCCACTGCAGTTTCTACTGAAGACTGTGTGTGCAGGACAGTAAGGAGCAACCAAGCGTTGAAGAGATGTCGAACTCTGTGGGCGCTGAAACCAACATAGGGTGTGTGTTTATTTGTTGTTGACTAGTGTCTGGAGTTGTTTCTCTCCAGAAAATGTTCTGTTGCAGTCTGCCTCTGCAATTAAGCACTGCAGTGAATTATGTTCTCCAACAAACACCCTCCCCCTCTCTCTCTTCATTTCTATTGGTCTGTATGACTGAGTGACAGATTTCTGTAGGTGACGTTGCGTATACCTGACAGTTCCAGGCCATGCTAGGATGCTGTTGCACTACTCTTCAGTCTCACACCAGTAGAGGAGAGAGAGAGAGAGATAGAGAGACCCGGTATAGAAAGAGTGATGCTGATCCCTGCGGGGGATTGTGTCAAATGTGGCCAATTATCCATGCCAATCTGCACTCCCTTCAGTTAACTCTAGTCTACTGCCCTGGTAATAATCGAGGGGATTCTCTGGACACTGTGTCCCAGTGAGGGTGTCTCTCCTCCAGTCTGCCTGGTGGCCTCTTCTCCCTGGGGAGCAGAGTGGAGGTAATGATGATGGCCATAGGCCGTGGTGTGCTGGGCAAAGCTAATCAGATCTGAGTATGAGAAGGGAAAACAAGGGCAGAGTCAGAGAGAGAGACCTCACTGCAGTTCGGCAACCAAATAACCAATTTCCACAGACAGTTTAAAAAGTGAGCTGAGGTCCCCAGCTAACTATTGAGTGGAGTACTGTGATGTGTGTTTGTTCTCTGGGGCAGCTAACTGCCTGTGGTCTCTCTGCAGTGTGTGCCTCTGTCAGAATCACTTACCTGGATGGATGGGGGTAGGCAAAGTTCAGGTGAAGTGCATTTTGTGTCACGTGGTAGTTCCCTGCCCTTTTATAGCCACCCAAAACACACACACACACACACACACAGACAGACAGACAGACAGACAGAGAACTCTCTCCTGCCGTTGTCTGTGTGTGTCCAGGGCACACAGGGACTGTCTCCACACGCCAGTGAAGCTGAGAGATGCCGACTGACAGCGCTGGCTGTGGCTCTATCTCCCTGGTGTGAGTCAGCGGTCCCCAGACTCCACCACAGGTGGTGAGGAGTGGGAATAAATAAAGTTCTCAAGTTTCCCAGGCACTGGTGTCAACCTTAGGGAGCCTCCACAAACAGTGTAGCCTCCCTATGAAACTGGCCTCTGCTAAGAGGAGTGGACTTCTATGGCACAGGCGAAAGTGTGCTGCCTCGCACTGTAACAATACAGGGTCACTGGTTCAAGCCTCATTCCTGACTACTCCCCCTCCACCGCTGCATTAGTAATGGGATATTTGATTCCTAATGGAGGTCTTGGCTACTTTGCAACTTCTGCTCACACACCAGTTAATTGCATTTGCTTTGGTAATGAGGGAGGCTGATTGCATATCATGAATCATGTGCCACTCTCCTGCCCTTCTCTAACCCCGGAGGGGTTTTGAAAGAGAGCGGTTCTCCAGTTGGGCTGGTCTGTGATTCACTGTCACCTTTCCCTGGTCAGAGGAATAAGGCAACCTCAGAGAGGTTTTCCAGAGGACATATGAGATGGTTCTGTACAGAGGAGAGATGTGAATGAATAAACAGCATGAGACTGAATCAGTAATAGCACAAGAGCAATAGTGGACTGTATAAGGAGATAGTGACACCCGCAAAGGACTGTATAATAGCATCAACTACTATTAACAACTAGCAATAGTAACAACCAACAGTAAATGCACACGTTTCAATAACAACAAGAGAGACTGAGGAGGCTCTGACCTGGGCAAGCAGGACTGTCTGGTATCCTGTCCTCTAGCAACCTATTGGTGGCCTGATAGCAGAGGTCACTGGAAGTCTGGGTAGACAGTTTATGATCCCCTAGTCTCTGGCACCATCAGGTGATGGGTGGAGTGAGCTGCATGAAATTAGATACCTCACAGGCAGGAAAAGTCATAACAGGTTTAGTCTGGCGACTCCATCCCAAAGCTCTTCATACCTGAGTAGTAGTATTATAATCACCTCTCCTCCTAATGAGCTATTCATCCTCAAGTACACCCTTGAGATTTAATATCACCTCGTGCTGCGATGGGCCTGGCGGTGGCATAACTGCCAGGCAGGCTCGTTTAGTGGCAGTCAGCCACCGAGCTATAAGCCTAAAGTAATGAAATCAAACTCTATTGTAGAAAGAGAGGGGCTGCACTCGCCTCGAACATGTAACCGTATCATTACCGATGGATAACGGCTATTGTGGTCGACACGCTCCGTCGCCCACAGGAATGTAGGCCTGCCTAGCCCTTCTGAACCGTGCGGCGGTTGGTGAGTGCGCCATGCATTCTGAAGGCAATTAGCGCACAGAACGGCACCTTGAACACTCGCAAATGCATCGTTCCAATGAAAAAAACGAACTAATAAGCAAATGAACGAGGCAAAAGCATTTCATTATTTTTAGTCGGAGAGGCCAGATGTTTTCTCCTGGTCCCATAATTGTGAGGTGAATATATATATATATATATCGATATATAGATATATATATGGTGTGTAGCAATGCTCCCTCAAATGTTTTCCGGCACTAAGCAAATTTCAGGTCTGCTGAGTGCAAACTTCAACATTGTGAAAATTCTGTGCGTCTTCCAGTGCGTGTTTCAGCCTACAGTAGCAGCCAATGTGCGGTGTTCAATGTCGCCTACATTCCATGAGACTTTAAAAAAAACATGCAGAGCTTGACATTAACCTGTTTATCCACTTGTCTTTCAGACAAGGGGGTGACTGGAAATGTTGTTTGATGCAAGTAACCACTTTACAAAATAAAATGCAGTATTATTCTCATACCATTACTACATAGAATCAGACAAATTATGCTACCCTCTGCCTATTGCCTACTTAGCTTATTCAAACCTGTCTCAAAATACAACACTGCCCCTTTTAAGACAAAAACAAAAGCTCTTTACCTGACTCACTTTCCAAGATGTCTAGAAATGTACACGTTTTGTGCTCTTGTAGGAAGCGATCACTCCCCTATTGCTGACTACAAATGATCTATAACAGGTCTAATAATTCCCTAACTAGCAAAGAATATGAACAAAATGTGCATGTGGCTTCATGCAACTCTCGCTTTGATCTCAAAACAAGTGAATCTACTCATGACCGCTCATGCTGTAAACACAGTCCAGTTCGAAGTAAATGGCAAAGATCCATATATGGCAATGGTCTATTGCATGTAGGCCTACTGCAGTGGTGTAAAGTACTAAAGTAAAAATACTTTTAAGTACTACTTAAGTAGTTTTGGGGGGTATCTGTACTTTACTTTTTGTATTTTTGACAACTTTTACTCCACTACATTCCTAAAGAAAATAATGTACTTTTTACTTCTTACATTTTCCCTGACACCCAAAAGTACTAGTTACATTTAGAATGCTCAAGCAGGACAGCATTATGGCACCTATCAATATAACACTGTCATCCCTACTGCCTCTGATCTGGCGTACTCACGAAACACAACTACTGTGTTTGTAAATGATGTTGGAGTGTGCCCCTATAATTAAAAATAATATGAAAATCGTGCCGTTTTGTTTGCTTAATTAATATAAGGAATTTGATGTATAGCATTTACTTTTACTTTGTACTTTTACTCATGTAGGACAATTTTATTATTTTTTCAACTACTGTACTTAAGTACATTTAAAACCAGATACTTTTACTCAAGAAGTATTTTATTGGGTAATGTTCACTTTTACTTGAGTCATTTTCTGTTAAAGTATCTTTACTTTTACTCAAGTATGACAATTGAGTACTTTTTCCACTACTGGCCTACTGCAACTCTGATTGCAATAGAATTCTACTCTGATGCGTTCTGCCTACAACAAAATCTCTTGCATGATTCGTTTTGTTTCGGTATGTTGAATTGAAAGTGGCTAATATTTTGAATTGAAAGTGGCTAATGTTGAGTTGATCACTATTACCACAGTAAAAAATAACAACAGTTCGCCTACCCGGCGTGCAGGGCAGCTCTATCCATGCTGCACACCATTGTTCCCTCTAAACTGCCCCGACACTGCTGCGGAGAAATATCAGCACTGAACTTCACTCAACTTTCGAGAGCAATGTTCTATCTCGTGCTTCTCTCGGTGTGCTGATATTTCTCCGCAGCAGTCTCGGGGCTACTGGCCGCGCGCAGTTTAGAGGGAACATTGGTGTGCAGCATGGATAAGGACGAGACGACCTTGCTGCGTGTAGCCGCTAGATACATGGGCCTACCTAAGAACAGGTGTTTTTATACACAGGTGAATAGCGAGCTGCTAATGGATGAAACACATGGTCGAGAAGACAACCTTGATCCGTGTGGCCAGCTAGACGCCAGCTGCTGGGTGAAGAAATGGCCTGGAGCAGCCTTCATGTTGATGTGGATACAGCAACAGTATCATTTGCATTTTATACGTCAGGGATGGGAAACTGGCGGGCAACTGGCGGCCCACGAGCCCCACCCCATTTGAAGGCCCTCAGATCAATTTCCACAAAATAAATGTTTTTTTAGGAATTCAGTCAGGTCTCCACTGTTGCATGTTAGAATACACAAGATGCAATTTTGATGCAAACATTCCTCCACCCTATGGCAAAATGTGTAGACTTGCAGGAAATTAGCTGTAAAACAGCTCATTTTCCTATCTGCCCCATGGCAAAATGAGTAGAATTGCATGAAATTAGTTATAAAATGGCAAAATATTGTGTCCCATGGCAAAAATGTGTAGGATTGCAGCAGTTGCTTTAAAACGAACATTCTCTACACCCCGCGAGCAACTGCAGCCCCTCGTGAGTTTAGATTTGTTGGGGCCCCCTACCACAATCTAAGTTGCCCACCCCTGTCATCCTATGACCGCACAACCCTCTGGCTATGACTAGAGAGCAAGAGAGGAGGAGGAAAGAGTAAGGGAATGAGTGCTTGACAACTTAGAGTTGTTTTGCCCTTTAGCATGTCTTTCCCAGTAGGCACGTCCCACCCCCTCCTTCTCCCCAGGTCCTGTCATGCTGTACTCAGGGCACAGGAGGTGGTTGTCTGCAGGTGCTGCACGCCAGTTTGTTTCCTGGCGGTGTGTACATGGTTCAGTGATCAGTGTGCCCCAGTGTACCCTTTGCCAACCCTCTACTCTGCCATCAGAGCCCCCACCCTCGTATCCCCCGCTAGCTAAGGTGACAGAAAGCTATTCTCAAGTAGTATAAAGTACAACTGGGTGTTTGTCAAACATGTTATTCATACCCTATTAAAAATGTGTTTTATAACACACAACAATGTAATGTACTTCAACAAATTGGGGGGTAATTCGATTTTTGCAACCGGTAATACTGTAATCAAATAGTAGTGGTTGTAATGTAGACAACCTATATGTACCAGTCAGTACCTCCACCCTGTGGGATTTCCACATTTTGGACCCCCATCCCCAAAATTAAAATGGACAACTCCTGAGTGAAAATGCTTAATTTGTCATGAGACAGGCACTCAAATTGGGAGTTGTTCAGAAACATCTGTGGAGATAGAAAAGTGTGGGCCAACAACCAAAGGCTGGTAAATCATAAAAACCACATCCCTTGAGTGCATCTGAAATTTCATTAACTGTAAAGTTACTGTACTTTATAAAGACTGGATTTCAAGCAATACGTCATTATTAAAATAGTTTTATGACCCAAAAAACGGTGTGTCTTGATGGATGACTGCTGAATGTACTAGGATAAAACAAACAAAAAGTCAACAGGGCATATTCACGTGGGCATAACGGAAACGCTTAAACTGAAAGATTCTAAATGCAACAATCAGTATTAAGTCACTGATGCTGTAACAATACAGGCTTTAAAGATGGCCTCCAATTAGCACTTCGGTGGCATTTACATTGGCAGCCCAAATCTGATATTTTGTCCAATTATTGTTCTTTTGACTAATCAGAGCAGGTATTTTGCCTGTAAGAAATCAGTTGGTCTGCCTGTGTAAAACACAGCCTTAATATCAAGAAATACTCTTGGTTAAACTATATATACACACACACATATTTGGGCTACATTTTAAATTGGGATATACTTAACATTGGCTGCCACCCACAATACGCACCTTACTATACAAGCATCTTTAAAATCAAATCAGTTTATTGGTTGCGTACAGTTTAGCAGGTGTTAGAGCGGGTGTCAGATGTTTATGTTACTAACAGTTAAGTGTCAAATAATTCAAATGTAATGGGGAACAAAATACAAAAAAAAGACAAGATAAAAAGGCAGGACAAATCGGATTAACCCAAATAGCACTGTAGTAGTAATCAAATGCAATCTATATGCATGTACACCAAAAGAATTTACACAAGATCAGCTAAGAATATGTACAGCAGTAGATATGAGTAAGCTACTGTATGTCAAGTGTATAAATAAATGTGGTGTATAAACTGTGTAATTAAAATACAATGTGCAATAGTAGAATTATGAGCTACGTCAGATACAGTATTTACGTACAGGGTGAAACGGGAAGTGACCAGAGGTTCAATGTCTCTATAGCATGGGACAGCGGCTTTGGCTGCGTGTGTGTGTGTCCATAGCTTGTGTGTTTTGTGTGAATGACTGTGCGTCACCTGGTACATGGCTAGTGTTGGCTGTTCAACAGTTGTTGTTTTTTGTCTCTTTGGCTGCGTGTGTGTGTGTCCATAGCTTGTGTTTTGTGTGAATGACTGTGCGTCACCTGGTACATGGCTAGTGTTGGCTGTTCAACAGTTTTTTTTTTTTGTCTCTCGGTCTTAGCACTGATGCACCTTTTACTGTCTGTCGGACGGTAGCCGTTGAACAGTCCTTGGCTTGGGTGGCTGAGGTCCTTAATCATTTTCTTGGCCTTCCTTTGACACCAGGTGCTCTAGCTGGCCTGGACTCTGTTGAACTGGTTTGGTTGGTGGAAAGAGGCCTAATGAATTCTGGCGAGCACCCTTTTATAGCAATGCCACGTCTCTTTCCAGGTGGTCATTATTGGGTTTTTGATTAAGTTTGATGGAGGTGTGTGGCGGCCAATAAGGAGCGGGCTCCCCTCCAGGGAAGGGGGGGAAGTGAGAGTTTTCTACAGTACCTGTAAGACATTATTAGAGATGACCAGGCAAAAGTGGTGAGGGAGGAGCGCCCTTCTCAAGTTGAACAGTAGGCCTTCTCAAGTTGAACAGTAGGCCTTCTCAAGTTGAACAGTAGGCCTTCTCAAGTTGAACAGTAGGCCTTCTCAAGTTGAACAGTAGGCCTTCTCAAGTTGAACAGTAGGCCTTCTCAAGTTGAACAGTAGGCCTTCTCAAGTTGAACAGTAGGCCAATCTGAGCCACCCGGTCATATCGTAAACAAGGCAGCATGGTGGATCTACCATACAGTAGACCTAGCCTATATGTTTCAACTAGTTTTCCCTGGGAAGGCAGATACTCCATATATATCTTCATTATTTTATTGTGTTACTATTTTACTACACGTTCTCATCACGAGTGCAAACACACTTTTCTCTGTGTGTGTGTGTGTGTGTAATTTAGCGCGGTGCAGTGTTGCGTGAGTGTCTTGTAGCCAGTCATAGTTGTCAGTTTGTGTTGCTCCCACCGCCACTCATGTAGCTGCTGACTTGTCACATCCAGGGACTGTTACACACACTCCACTGCCATGAATGAGTGTTAGTAGCAGACTTGGGTCCAGTGCCAGGGTGCTGGCACACACTCCAACCCTGCTTAAACACTATTTCCTCACATGAACACACACTATAGCTTCTGCCAAGGTCTACCGCGGGTTAGATACGGTCAGTGATTTTCAGTCCTATACTGTGAATGCAGTGGCGACATTCAAAAGGGGGGAGGGGTTGTTCTGAGCCACACATTTTTAGCAAAAAAAAAAGTATGTTTTGGCCTGCCTGTATTGCATGTAATTTTGGCATTAATACGTGTCACATATCAGTTTGTAAACATTGAACAAATAAAAATAATAATATATATATATATAATCATTGGATGGTCTCCTTTTTTGGTTTCTTGATTAAGGCAGCTCCAAAATGCAGGTGTTTCAGCCTAGATCAGTGCTTTCTGTGGTGGTGGGGCAGCCAGCGGAAAATACAGAGTGTAGGTGTTGGTAATGTTCTCTAGTTGTGCCGTGATTGGCTCAGTGTTCTGTCACTCATGGGGACACCACGTCACCGCCAAGTCTAAGGGTAGAGCTCGAAAATTCAAGCCCCTTGGGTGCTGCAATAGAGTTACATTAGAAGTGCCCATCCAAGAAGGCTCAAGGTCATTGGCCACAGATAAAATGACGTCAACTTACGTTATATCTACATTTACTTTCTAAATCTTAGCTAGCAGTCATCATGAATGAAATTGACAATCTACTGGCAAGTCCTTTTTAGTCCTTGTCATATGAAGAGAAATAATGAAGAGAAATTACAGATAAAACGTATGGGTGCTCATCTGCCATTGGACATAAACATGACACAACAAGTTGGAAATCACAAATTCAACAATGAGTGGTTTGGAAGGAATCAGTGGCCAAAGAAAGAAACCAATAGCCTTCTATTCAGTGGAGTGGATGTGTGGTCCCAAGTTTGGGATTAAGGGTCTCTTTTCCAAGCTCAAAATTATAAACATTCAACATTGGCCTTGCTGTCAATGAAGCATGATTTGTGCCGCGCTCAAAACAACTGTTAACTTGGAACTGCAAAATCTGACTTCAGTGAGTTCAAGACAACTGGGAACTTGGGAAAAAACGAACTCCGACTGGGAAAATACGTTTTAAATGGTCATCCAACTCGGAATTGTAAATCCGGAACTCGGGCCTCTTTTTAGAGCTACGACCTGAAGATCACTGACATCATCATGATTCAACCTTGTTTTTTTGGTGTTCTTTTCCAATTGTCTTGATGCACCATAAATCCAGAGAATGCCAGACTTTGATGACTAAATTTGCCCATAAAGCACCGTTGCACCACCTTCCTGTTCAAATGAGCACAGCACAACAAGGTGAGTCCAAAAATGTCTTGTATGCTGCTGCATAAATTATGTATTATGCCAGGGAGATATGTATACTGTAGCTAAGAAAGTAATACTAAGTGTATGTTGTGTAGTAAGCTGCTAGTAGCCCATGTGCCTCACCCTAAAAATGTGGTCTATTTTCCCCTCTTAATTTCACCTACTGTTCTGACTTGATGGTGCACATGTAGCCTACAACCTGTTGTAGAGAAATGTAATCATTGAATATTGTAAGAGCTATCATTGTCTGCTTATATGCCCCCGTCATTTATCCTACGATTCTGACTTGGTGTACTGGGAGAACACTATAAGAACGACCCATGTTCTGAATTCGGTCGCTGTACATTTCAAAAGTGCTGAACAAATAGTTATATTGACTACATCCTGTCAGGTTTTGGCCAAGACTGTTCGGGTTTTGGTCACTAGATGTCCCCATTGCACCTTTTTTGTACCTTTTGTTTTTCTTGCTCTAATTATTGTTTGCACCTGTAGGTCATTCCCTTGTTAGTATTTAAACCCTGTGTGTTCCTCAGTTCCTGGCTCAGTGTTTGTAAGTTAGCACCCAGCCCCAGCCCAAGCCTTGTTTTATATAGATATTTCTCTTGTTGGATTTTCCAGAGGTTCTCTGGTTTAGTTCTTGTGTATTATTTTGAGTAGTCTTTTGAGGTTTGTTTTTCCCTGCTGTTTTTTACCACTTTGTGGAGTTTCTTTTGTATTTTGGAGGATTTCCATTTTGTGCCTCTTGGCTTTATTTTTGGACATTGTGGATTTAGTTTCTTTGCCTGAAGATTTTGTTCTTTAATTAAACCACCGTCTCTAGTACTGCTGTGTCTGCCTCATCTTCTGGGTTCTGACGATTATTAGTGACTGTTTCTCGCACCGGGTCCTGACAGAAACACTGAGCCATTATAATGAACCCAGAGGCAGCCAGTACCCAGGATCTTTTTTCCATGCTGTCCCACCACGAGGGGACTGTCCAACGCCACGAAGCTGCTCTGGTTCAGCAAGAGGCCTTAATGGCTAGACATTCTCAACTTCTGTCAGAGATGCTGACTTCCATAAAGCAGATTTCGGATCGACTTTCCCCGGCAACCGCTTCTGCTCCAGTTCATCCGATTCAAGTGCCCCTGGCAGTTAACCCCCTGGCTGAACCTCGTTTGCCGCCTCCCCAACGGTTCTCAGGGGATCCGAGTGTTTGTAAGGGGTTTTTCACCCAATGTTCTCTCTCCTTTGAGCTGCAACCATCGTCGTTTCCCACCGACCGGTCCAAGATAGCATATATCATCACCCTGCTGTCGGAAAAAGCCCTAGCCTGGGCTACTGCTGTGTGGGATGCCCAAAGTCCCTGCTGTGCCAGCTACTCTACCTTTGCTGAAGAATTCAAGCGAGTGTTTCAAGGTCCTACCAACGGCCCTGACTCAGCCAAACAGCTCCTGACTCTCCGCCAAGGTCGGCGCAGCGTGACGGACTATGCCATCCAGTTCCGCACTGTGGCAGCAGCAAGTGGCTGGAACGACGAGGCGCTCACAGTGTGTTTTTTGAAGGGTCTTTCTGACACCATCCAAGATGAACTGGCCACTCGGGAACCACCGGACAACCTCGAGTCCCTTATCAAGTTGGCTTCACGCATAGACCAGCGTCTGAGAGAGAGAGAACTCAACCGTAGACCGCTCACCCTAGCTCCTATCGGTTCCAGCTCCGAGTCTCCACCTTTATCCTCACTGGCTCCACCAGAACCCATGCAGGTTGGACGCATCTCCCAGGCTGAGAGAGACCGCCGGATGAGGGAGCGATGCTGTCTATATTGCGGCAAACCGGGCCATTTCCGCTCCACGTGTCCCGGGCTCCAGGGAAACGCACTCTCCCGTGCAGGCCTGGGAGGACTGTAACGGGAAACATAACCTCCTCCCATCCATCCAACTCCCGCCTGCTCATTCCAGTTACCCTTTCCTGGGACGACCACGAGTTTTCTCTTCAAGCCTTGGTAGACTCTGGAGCCGCAGGTAACTTCATGGATGGGGTCTGGGCGAAGGAGAATGGCGTTCCTTCTGAACCTCTAAGTGACCCCATAAGGGTTACTACGTTGGATAGAAGCCCTTTGGGATCTGGACTTGTCACTCGTGCCACTACCCCCTTGCGACTTTCAGTTTCCCAACACCAGGAAGTGATGAACTTTCATCTGATCTCCTGTTCCGAGTTCCCTCTCGTCCTTGGTTATCCCTGGCTTCACAGCCATAACCCTCACATCGACTGGTCTGTGGGCACTATCAAGCAGTGGGGTCCTACGTGCCAAGCCACTTGTATCTTCCCGAGTTCCCAGAGTTCCCCTTCCGAGTCTCTAGAATCCATCGACCTGTCCCGAGTTCCCGAGTGTTACCATGACCTCAAACTGGTATTTAGCAAACAGAGGGCCACCAAACTACCACCCCATAGACCTTACGATTGCACCATCGACCTGTTGCCGGGGACCTGCCCTCCCAGGGGTCGGATCTTTTCCCTTTCTCCTCCCGAACGAGCTGCTATGGATACCTACATCAAGGACGCTCTGGCAGGAGGCCTCATGCGTCCATCTACCTCGCCGGCGGGAGCAGGGTTTTTCTTTGTGGCCAAGAAAGACGGTGGATTACGACCTTGCATCGACTACCGGGGACTCAATGCCATAACCGTCCGTAACCGCTACCCGCTACCCCTTATGGCCACAGCCTTTGAGCTGCTCCAGGAAGCAGTTGTCTTCACTAAGCTTGACCTGCGGAACGCATACCATCTTGTGCGGATCAAACCCGGGGACGAGTGGAAGACCGCTTTCAACACGCCTACTGGTCACTACGAATACTCGGTGATGCCCTTCGGCCTGACCAACGCTCCGGCTGTGTTCCAAGCGCTCATAAACGATGTACTTAGGGATATGCTTAACATCTTTGTGTTTGTTTACTTGGATGACATCCTCATCTTTTCGAGCTCCCTTCAAGAACACACTAAGCATGTCAGACAAGTGCTCAAACGCCTCCTAGACAGTCATTTGTACGTTAAGCCGGAAAAGTGTGAATTCCATTCCTCTCGAGTACAATTCCTGGGATTTATAGTGGAACCCGGTCGAGTCCAGATGGACCCCAAGAAGGTAGGGGCGGTAGCGGATTGGCCCACCCCCAAGTCCGTTAAGGAAGTTCAGCGTTTCCTGGGCTTCACCAACTTTTACCGCAAGTTCATCAAGAACTTCAGCTCGGTAGCAGCCCCTCTCTCAGCTGTAACCAAGAGTGGCAACACAAGGTTTCTGTGGGGAAGAGAAGCTGAGACGGCCTTCCAAGGACTCAAGCAGCGCATCCTCTCTGCTCCCATCCTGACACTACCAACGGCGGATTAACCTTTTGTGGTGGAGGTAGACGCATCAGAGGTTGGGGTTGGAGCTGTCCTGTCTCAGAGGGGTGAAGACAAGAAGCTTCATCCTTGCGCCTTCTTCTCTCACCGGCTTACCCCGGCCGAGAGGAATTACGATGTGGGGGATCGTGAACTCCTAGCGGTTAAGATGGCATTGAAGGAATGGAGACACTGGCTCGAGGGGGCTTCTCAACCGTTTCAAGTGCTTACGGACCACAAAAATCTGGAGTATATCCAGCAGGCGAAGCGGTTGAACTCCAGACAAGCTCGATGGTCTCTTTTCTTCAGCCGATTTCAGTTTATCCTCACCTATAGACCCGGGTCGAAGAATCTCAAACCGGACGCCTTGTCACGAATCTACTCTCCTGCCATTCGAGAAGATACTGACATGACTGTCCTTCCGGCCGCTAAGATCGTGGCTCCGATCTCGTGGCAAGTGGAGGATACCGTGAAACAAGCTCAAGCCATCGAACCGGGCCCTGGAGGAGGTCCTGCTAATCGGTTGTTTGTTCCCAAGGCAGCAAGGTCCCAAGTCCTTCTGTGGGGGCACTCCTCTCGCCTCACCTGTCACCTGGGCGTAGGTCGCACCTTGGAGTTCATCCAGCGTAAGTTCTGGTGGCCCACCATAAAAGAAGACGTTGCCACTTTCGTCAAGGCCTGTTCCGTGTGCTGCCAGGGCAAATCTTCTCACCTCCGCCCTCAAGGACTCCTTCACCCTCTATCTATTCCCCACCGACCCTGGTCCCATATCTCGTTGGACTTTATTACTGGCCTTCCTCCGTCCCATGGTAATACTACGATCCTAGTCATCATCGACAGGTTTTCTAAGGCGGCCAGGTTTGTTCCCTTGACCAAATTACCTTCGGCCAAGGAAACAGCTGAGTTGGTGATTAACCATGTGTTCCGAGTCTTTGGGATTCCGCAAGATATGGTTTCCGACAGAGGTCCCCAGTTCGCCTCAAGGTTTTGGAAGGCCTTCTGCCAACTCATAGGGGCCACGGCCAGTTTATCTTCAGGGTACCATCCGGAGTCCAATGGCCAAACTGAGAGGATGAATCAGGAGCTGGAAACCACCCTCAGATGCATGGTTTCCAACAACCCGTCCACATGGTCATCCTTCATTGTTTGGGCCGAGTACGCGCACAACACCTTGTGCTCCTCCTCCACTGGTATATCCCCGCATGAGTGTCAGTTTGGCTATGCGCCTCTATTGTTCCCGGACCAGGAGGCAGAAGTCAGAGTGCCTTCAGCCTCGAGGTTCATCAGACGCTGTCGGCTTACGTGGAAGAAGGCACGTCTTAATCTTCTGCGTTCCTCTCAGCAGTACCAACGACAAGCCAACAGACGTCGCCGTCCCGGTCCTACCCTGTACCCCGGCCAGAGAGTATGGCTCTCAACTAAGAACTTACCACTACGGGTGGAGTCTCGCAAGCTGTCCCAGAGGTTCATCGGTCCCTTTAAGATTGCCAGGAGAGTCAATCCCGTTACTTTTCGCCTGCACTTACCCAGATCCCTTAAGATCAATCCAACATTTCACATTTCTTTATTAAAACCTGTTGTTTTTTCTCCCCTTATCCCGGCAGGCAGACCTCCCCCTCCGCCCCGTGTCATCGGTGGCCAGTCGGCTTATACCGTCCACCGGATACTGGATTCCCGCCGGGTGCAGCGGTCCTGGCAGTATCTGGTGGACTGGGAAGGCTACGGTCCCGAGGAGCGCTCCTGGGTTCCTGCCAAGGACATACTGGACCCTGACCTCATTCGTCAGTTCAGGACCCTCCACCCTGAGAAGGCTGGTAGGAACGTCAGGAGCCGTTCCTAGGAGGGGGATTCTGTCAGGTTTTGGCCAAGACTGTTCGGGTTTTGGTCACTAGATGTCCCCATTGCACCTTTTTTGTACCTTTTGTTTTTCTTGCTCTAATTATTGTTTGCACCTGTAGGTCATTCCCTTGTTAGTATTTAAACCCTGTGTGTTCCTCAGTTCCTGGCTCAGTGTTTGTAAGTTAGCACCCAGCCCCAGCCCAAGCCTTGTTTTATATAGATATTTCTCTTGTTGGATTTTCCAGAGGTTCTCTGGTTTAGTTCTTGTGTATTATTTTGAGTAGTCTTTTGAGGTTTGTTTTTCCCTGCTGTTTTTTACCACTTTGTGGAGTTTCTTTTGTATTTTGGAGGATTTCCATTTTGTGCCTCTTGGCTTTATTTTTGGACATTGTGGATTTAGTTTCTTTGCCTGAAGATTTTGTTCTTTAATTAAACCACCGTCTCTAGTACTGCTGTGTCTGCCTCATCTTCTGGGTTCTGACGATTATTAGTGACTGTTTCTCGCACCGGGTCCTGACAACATCCGTCCTAGTTCGCTCATGAATGTCTTAATCGAAATTACGGATGGCGTTTTATCCGCTCGTCGACATATGCCATAGTTTTGTACATCTCAATTGCCAGTAGAAACCACATTTTTTAAAGCAAGTTAGCCATATCAGCTATTTTTTTTTTAAAGGCAGTAAATGAGGCTGATTGAACTGTTTCGTTGGCAGACAAGGCTCCGCTGAAAGCCAGGTGTAGCAGTGGTAAGGTGTTGGGACTGCTGTTGGGACTCTGCTGTTGGGACAGCTTTATGTAGGCCCTAACAGTTTGCGGGCACCGTTTGTCACCGTTATAGTACAATTCATGTATTGTTTAGTGTTATGTTGTCTAGTGGCCTCGCTGGCATGCATCCCACTCCCCCCCCCACCAAGATGTACATGCTAAAATCACCACTGTGTGTATGCATTAGATTAGCTGACTAACCTGATGTAATACGGGTAGCTGCTCTATGGATGTCCTCCACACTGCTTGAATAAGACATTATTTAGTCTGGCCAATCTGTACTTGTCCTTCAGTGCAGTTGTGTTTTAGCTCACTGCTCATTCCTGTCTTGAAGCCTCTAAAACAGAGAAGGAGAAAAAACGTCCTACCCTTGGCTCAGTCTGTCAAGGTTGTGGCGCTGGATTTGCTCACAGCCTCACACACACACAGTAGGCTACATACACACCACCGCCTTGCACTGACATGCACACTCTGTGCCCACCATCCCCACAGGGCGCAAAGAGACCTAATTCTCTACCCTTCATTTGTCTGAGAGCTAAAGTCGTCTCAGGCGTCAGACTGGAACTGACAGATATGTTCATGTGAGTGGGAACACTCTGGATAGTTAAGGGAACTGTGTGTGTGTGTGTGTGTCAATTCTCATCTATGTTTCTCATATCAGTCTCTGTGGGTTGGATTCATCCTAAAGCACTGTTAGCATTATTAAACACCAAAACAAATTCATACTAGATGTGATGATGATGATATTCCCCTCCCAACAGATGGTGGTAAAAAAAAATAGGCCATTGTAGAAGTATAACCATTCCTCTCCATCAACAGGTGATGATGCTGCCTTGGCACTGCAACTTTATGGAGAGGATCAATGGCATGGGCACTGGTGGTCGGCTGGTGTTTGGCCAGGCATGGCAGGACAGGAATGACAATGAGTAGTTTTAACCACAAGAGGGACAACGGCTATGTTTAATTGGACAGACATATACAGACACACACCTCTTTATTTTTAAGTGCTACATCATTTAGAAGTCAAGTACCTGTAGGCAATTTTCTCCATTAGTCATGTTGCGTAAGCGGGGATGGTTTTGACACTGGCTCTGAACTGTCTGAGAATAGCCGCTGTCTCTACTGGGGCTGGACGATTCCTTCACCTTACCTGCTGCATATGAATGTAGCCCTTCATTACTAGCCATCTCGACTGTACAGGTTTCAGCAGGAGTGGTGTGGGGTTGCATTGGCCAGCTGGTGTGCCTGTAGCAGGGCCCGCTGGATGGATGATCATCATACAACACAACAGCCGTTCCCAGTGACCAGGCTGGCACGATACCTGCATTCTGCTGCTGAGGGCAAACTCAAACACCAGCCTATTTAGAAATTATTAAAGTAATGCTTTGAAAGAGGCTTTTTATGTACAGTGTTTTTGGAAAGTGTAGCTTAAACATGCAGACCAAGTGGATGTTTTTTCAATGGATTGATTTTCAGTAGGCCTAGTACAGTAGCCTACAAGGAAGTGGATGGATATTAAATCTTATACTCATCATAACCTGCTATGATCAGGTCAATATCCCACATCGTAGCCATCATCATGGTTCATTGATTTATGATTATCTCTCTTGTAAACATGTGTTTATTACCCGTGTCTACACTGAGCTTACAAAACATCAGGGACATCTTCCTAATATTGAGTTGCACTCCCTTTTGCTATCAGAAAATGGTCAATTCATCGAGGCATGGACTACAAGGTGTCAAAAGCGTTCCACAGGGATGCTATCACATGTTGACTCCAATGCCTCCCACAGTTGTGTCAAGTTGGCTGGATTTCCTTTGGGTGGTAGACCGTTCTTGATACACACAGGAAACTGTTGAGCATGAAAAACCCAGCACTGTTTCAGTTCTTGACACACGTAAACCAGTGTGCCTGGCACCTACTACCATACCCCGTTCAAAGGCACTTAAATATTTTGTCTTGCCCATTCCCCTCTGAATGGCACATATACACTCTAAAAAGGAGGTGTTCAACAAGGGTTTTATGATCCTCAAAGTTTTTTGAAGAACCTTAGGGTTCTTGGCAATAACAGTTGGGCTGTTAGGTTCCTGCAAGAACCCCATAGGAGGTGGTGTTCATCCAGGAACCTCCTTAGTTGGTAGGGGTTCTTACAGGAACCTAACTGCCCAACTGAACATTTTGGATTTGAATTTGAAAAATTTAAAGATCTCCTCAATTTAAGGTAAGGTTTGTCCCTTGTAAGATCTAAATTGATATTGTCTTTTCAAATTTGTGCAAATATTTCTAAAACAGAAAATGGACACAATCCAATGGGTATCAATCAACAGAGGTAATATGTAGGCTATAAGAATATGTTGAAGGCTAGCTGTATTGGGTGCAGATGACTGAGCTGCTCACTTATGTGTCTGTGTCGGCAGGTATGCAGACAAGGAGGCATACAAAGGTATGTCTATTGGTATGTTATGCAGATCACATGTACCATCCTCCTTCCTTACCTCTTCAATGAATATCCCATAGGCCACTACATTATGGACAAGATATGTGTATGAAAACCATTATTAAAACAGTTTTTTTCATTCACGTTCACCATAAAATCCAAGGTATGAATACTGTCATGTGCATGTTTTGTTAATTATCTGTATAATAAAAATGTTGGGATTCACAGACAATATCAAAGCAGAATAAAAACTTTAAATATGAGGTAAACCCCCATCAGAGCCCCAAGTCCAATGGGTATATCCTCTGACGTGTTGATGTTAATGTATTAATGTTCTCCGTATCCATAGCCAGAATGATTTTGCAGTGCACAGTGATTGAACAGGTTTCCTGTTATAGTCAGAGGTGTAGGGAGGGTGAAGTCTGTGAATCCCAAAATTTTAATTATACAGATTAACAAAACATGCAGGATTTTGTTCAGATATTGTTCAGATACCTGCTGACACAGACACAAAAGTGAGCAGCTCAGTCATCTGCACCCAATACAACATATTATCATAGCCTACATATTCTTACTTCTTTGTTGATTGATATCCATTAGATTGTGTCCATTTTCTGTTTTAGAAAGATTTGCACAAATATCATCCTGCTGTCCTTTTCAAAATCCAAATGTTTCAGTTGGGCAGAACCCCCACCAACTGAGGTTCCTCCTATTGGGTTCTTGGGAATAACCTTTTAGGGGCAAATTTCAGTGCCAAGAACCCTTAGGTCCTTTGAAGAACTTTGGTGATATTAGAAGAACCCTTGTCGAACTCCTAATTTTTTTGTGTATAATAAAGCGCTTGGCAGGGTAAGAGTCAGTGACCTCGAGCTCGGGGACAGAGACAGACAATGTCTTTGTTTTCTCATCTCTCCCACTCAGACTGACCGGACACGAGCATGTCCCTCTTTCTCTAGTAGCGCGTCCCCGCATGGCCCGTCCTAGACAATCATTAGTTTATTATTGGCCTAGTCTAAAGATAAAGGTCATGTCCGTGCCATAGCAATCGGCTGAAACAGTATGCCGCGCGCTATTGATTTTCGGTCTAGGTGGTGCTAATGAATCTCTCCAGCTCCGGGAAGGACCGTACTGCGCCGTGCGCATGCGTCAAGAGGAGGCTTCTCATTTCGCTGGCTGCTTTATAGTCAGTCCCCGCAGCCCACAGTAGGCAACACAGTCGCTACCTGCCTGTATAGCGGAACTGATATGGCTCTCTATTCACCCCGGCTTTTTCCCAGACCCAAGCGGCTTGTTGCCAGGCGTGGGCCGA
The DNA here is from genome assembly GCF_045679555.1 of Salvelinus alpinus. NCBI lineage: Eukaryota > Metazoa > Chordata > Actinopteri > Salmoniformes > Salmonidae > Salvelinus > Salvelinus alpinus. The sequence continues at coordinate 9,099,444 of NC_092122.1, forward strand.
CATGACAGTACACGGACGAGAGAAGACCCCTGGCCGGCTCCGCCTGTCGGTCCCGTTAGAAGCGGGGAGAGGAGCAGGTCGATATGCGGTGCTGCTGGCTCTGTGCGCGCTGTGCTACAGCAACTCTCTGCACGGGGAGTTCGTGCACGACGATGTGTGGGCTATCAGCAATAACCCCGACGTCCGGCCCGGGTCCAGCCTGCAGAGCATCTTCACCAACGACTTTTGGGGCAAGAGGATGGCGGACAACACAAGCCACAAGTCCTACAGACCGTTATGCATCCTCACCTTCAAGTAAGTTCACTCTCTCCCCTATAGCTCTCTGTGGTTATCTTCCCAGCATCGGTTGCAAAGTCTCTGTAGTTAACTTGAACAGCTGGGTCTCGGGCTTGAATGAGAAACAACGTTGCTGAAGTTGGTGGCAATGTCCATACATGCGCTGGCCTCGTCAGCTATCCAACTTGTGATCCGATACAATTAATACCATGTATCGGTTCTCCGAAATAGGCTGACGTCATAGACTAGCCTACTGTAGGTTTCTTCTTGCTTTGAGCTGGGTTGAGCTTGGTCGATCGCCAGCGGTTATGAAGGACGCACATCTGCACCTACCATAAACAAACATGTACGTAGCCTAATGGGTTATAATCAGACTGATACGGCGGTCAGGTTGCGCAGTTAGCTAAACTTGCTGAAGCGTGCCATGAACACTGCTCACTCGCAAGTAAATACGATTTTATTTGTGCTCCTTGATCTTAGAATATGCTACAGAAATGCAACTTGAAACATTTTCAAATAGCCCAGAGTCGAAATACAGCTGGACCTGGCAGATGTTGACCGTTTTTTGCCTACACACTTGTTGCTTGCTGTGGAGTTCCTGAATTCGCACTCAACGTTCACTTCAATGTATTTTGGCGGATATGTTTGACGCTGCAGAACATTGATCGGTCACATTTTGGGATCTTAGTGTTGAATGCTGTTGTCAATTTAACAAACAGTCGTCGTTCAAGGGAACTTTTCCAGACAGTGTCAATTTAATCTCCGGGCACACACACTGGAGAGGACGTGTCACAGGCAGCGCAATGGTACGCGGGAGGGGTCTGGCTCTCGGCGCAAGCCTTAGTCAACCAGAAACATTAATAGCTTACCGATTTCACAGATTGATGAAAAACATACTACAGACTATTCGAAAGATGTTGATATGAAAACTACAAAAAATTATAATTGACAGAACTCTAGGCTCTGTTTCTATCTAGCACATGTAGGATTGATATTTAACCCTGATTTAACTAGGCAAGTCAGTTAAAGAACAAATTCTTATTTACAATGATGGCCTAACCCTAACCCGGAGGACGCTGAGCCAATTGTCGGCTGCCCAATGGGACTCCCAATCACGGCCGGTTGTGATACAGCCTGGAATCGAACCAGGGTCTGTAGTGACGCCTTTAGCACCGTTGCGCCACTCCGTCGCCCAAAAGAGGGTGAAGTGAAGTGTTATAATAATAGACATGTCCAGCAGGTCTGTATGTAGTCAGTGAGGGCACAAAGTGCTTGGTTTTCTTCAGCAGACAGGAAAGATTAAATATAAACAATAGATGGAATACTAATATGAACCATCAGGCGGTAGACAACCACAGGATAGACCCATTCTCTGCCTGGTAAAGCTTTGTGGTTTTTCTTTGCACAGGGCTGTGGATACACACACACACACACACACACACACACACACACACACACACACACACACACACACACACACACACACACACACACACACACACACACACACACACACACACACACACTCACACACCATCCTATGTATGGGACTTATCTATTGTAATACTTTGATTGCTTAGTAAGACATCATCTCCACTGTCAGTCTGTCGCTGTATCCTCTGACCTCTTCTCAGAGCCTGTACCGTCTGACAACCATGTGCTGCTCCTCCCCGACACGGCACGAAGCGCCAGAAAATAAATGTCAAATAAGTGTTTCTTCTCTCCGAGCTACATTCCTCAGTGTTTCAGCGTAGGTATCAACATCCTCTTTGAAAAGGGCACATTCAGAGCTGGAGACGCGTGATGCTGATTATGACAACAGAGAGGTTGTCAGCTGCTGTGTGTGTGCTGAATACTTAGTGCACTGGTTAAGGGGGAGAGGGAAGGCTGCTGTGCTGATGTGCTGAGGCCTTGAATGTGTTTCTCTCTTTTGAGGCGATGGATGGAGCATCTGGTTGTGTAGCGCTCTCCTTCTGGTTCTGCAGTTGGTTACCCACACACTGCTGCCAAGCCAAGCAGCTGAATCTCCATCTACACATATAGCCCAAAGCCGGCCAGATGTATTCTCTGTGGTGTGTACGCTCACGCACTTACACAAGCTACTCCTGCGTGTCTGTCTGTCTCAAGCCTGTAGTCCAATACTTTGTGACGGCACAGAGCGAAGGGAGGAGGGAAGTTGTCAGTGTCTCAGTGGCACTACAGTGCCTTGTCTGGTCTCCTCTGTATTTTCTTTAAATTCAGACTAAATTGGGCAAATCTGACTCACATTTACATGTATGCTTCATTATTTTGGGAGAAGGGCATATTTACACATGTACAGTATATGGGACAGTGGTACATATGGACACACACACACACATGTCCTTGAAGATCTGCCATTTTGACACCCGGAGACTCACACCTCATACACACACACCGACGCACTGTAACGGCTGTCTTCGGGTGAAAGAGAGGAGGACCAAAATGCAGCTTGATGATAATCCATATTTTAATTAGGATATTTAAACGACGAACAAAAACAACAAACTGACAGAAGGAACCGAAAACGCTACAGTCCTGAACATGGGAACACAGAACAGATGAACACACGAACAGGAACAATCACCCACAAACCAACAGTGAAAACAGGCTACCTTAATATGGTTCCCAATCAGAGACAACATAAAACACCTGCCTCTGATTGAGAACCATATCAGGCCAATAAGACAAACCTAAACAAAGAAACACATAACATAGACTACACCCACCCAGCTCACGTCCTGACCAACTAAACAAAGACTAAACAAAGGAAATAAGGTCAGGAATATGACACGCACGCACACATACACCACACCTGTGCCTGTGGGGGCCCTGTGCTCACTATAGCAGTGTGTTTCTGTGTCAGTGATCACTGTCGGGCCTCTGAGACGGTCCTCAAGGTGAAGGACACACACCCCTGAAGCACTCTAATGTAGCCTACTAATGGAACAATGGCTTTGGGGAGAGAGCAGGATGGGGACAAAGGGGGTAGATATAAGGAGGGACGGAGTGAATGGGATGAAAAGAGGGGCATAATAACAGAGAATGACAGAAAAACAGGCTATGAGATCACGTCACAGCTTACGGTCCAGCCGCCCCTCCCGAATCCCACACAGAGGACATAGCATAAACATGGTACAAAAGTGTAAAGACACAAAACCTGCTGAAGCCTCTGTCATATCCCCTGTCCCCTCCAGTACAACCAGGCTGCCTGGGGACAGTTACTTTGTCCTTTGGGAGCTGGATACCTGTCTGTTTCAGAATTGACCAGTGTAACCACTCTACCTGCACGGCTCAACACTTCTATCACAATACAGGCACTATAGTGCTGCAGCTAGGCAACGGTGAAACAAAAATGACACCTATACAGTGGTGGGCCTAGAGTTTTTCCTGGTCAGGGGATGTGGTGTGGAATACCTCCAGATCCTAGTCGTAGGCTATAAGAAAGGCCTTGTTTTTCCTGGTCAGATCACATTGTCAGGAAATTGTCCACTGTCCAGTGTCTGGTCTCTAATTGAAATGCATTAGTTTTAATAACAGAGTGCACATCCGCCATGACTCACTGAGAAGGCCTATAACACGATCCAATCAGAGGGCCGGCTTACACATGTTAATACCCTCTCCTCAGGGCATGCTACAACATCCACTATGTATGATCTATGATGTAACACAGGATATAGGAGGGGTGGAGCCTGCTTTTCATCATCACTTAACGGATTGGACGATGGCTTTTATGAGGCGTCCCCATTATCGCTTATGTATGACAATCAGCTCTACGGTCTTTCCCCCATTAAAACCCATGTTATGTTCTCTTCAGATTCCCTTCTGTCTCGTTAAGTTCTGTTTTCAGATTCTCCAAGTCTTTCATCCTGGAAATGTATGGGTTTCTTCAGTATTAGGACTCAGACTGTGCAGACTGTTTAATGATGAGAGAAACAGGCTGTTTTACAGAGATGGTGTAGTGCTGTAATTGAATTCATAATGGAGGTTTGGGCTTGGGATTCTTCTCTACTCTGAGACGGGGGAGGAATCGCTTAATATATGAGGGCGTAATTACAATCTCACGGAGAAATGTTTTTATATAACCTGAACTAATGGTTTTCTGTACTTGGCTGTGTAATGGAGATTTTACTATTGTGTTATAACTGTGTGGGTGGGGGAAAAATGTAATTTGAACAGACTAATATATGCAGATATAAGATATATTATATGAAGATTCCAAATTGCTTATCTCAGCCTTATTACACCATCAAAAAGCTGGTAATTAAGGGAAGGGAATATCCTCAACCAAAATGAAATTTAATTGTATTCAATTCATGTAATTACCTTAAGTTAGATACCCGTCCTGAATTTAATTGACTATGGTCGAATGGAATTGACCCCATCCGTGATTGGACTGTAGTCATTGGTGATGGAGGAAACTGTAAAGGAGGGTCACAGTTCCCGACACAGTGTGGCTGTGATGCATTAGCAGCAAATGTTTCATATCCTGCAGTTTTAGTTTGAATAAGTCTCTTTTCTCTCTAATTATGATGGTAAAATGGTGATTACAATCTCTCTCTCTCTCTCTCTCTCTCTCTCTCTCTCTCTCAATTCAATTCAATTCAATTCAATTCAAGGGGCTTTATTGGCATGGGAAACATGTGTTAACATTGCCAAAGCAAGTGAGGTAGATATTATACAAAAGTGAAATAAACAATACAAATTAACAGTAAACTCTCTCTCTCTCTCTCTCTCTCTCTCTCTCTCTCTCTCTCTCTCTCTCTCTCTCTCTCTCTCTCTCAATTCAATTCAATTCAATTCAAGGGGCTTTATTGGCATGGGAAACATGTGTTAACATTGCCAAAGCAAGTGAGGTAGATATTATACAAAAGTGAAATAAACAATACAAATTAACAGTAATATCTCTCTCTCTCTCTCTCTCTCTCTCTCTCTCTCTCTCTCTCTCTCTCTCTCTCTCTCTCTCTCTCTCTCTCTCTCTCTCTATCAGATTGAACATCCTCTTGGGTGGAATGACCCCTCTCTACTTCCATGTGGTCAACGTGTGTCTTCACTGTGCCGTGACCTGTCTGCTCATGCACACGTGTGATCGTTGCGTGTTCGACGACCCCCGTCTGGCCTTCCTCACCGCCCTCCTCTTCGCTGTGCACCCCATACACACTGAGGCTGTGAGTATGCACACACACACCACCCCCTCTAGCAGACATGCTTCTTCTCAATGACTCCTCCCTCACGTGTAGGACCAATCACATGGATTCCTTCACATACTGTGGAGTACCACTACCTTGTGACACGTGCAGTCATCCTCTGACATGGCTATCTGTGACCGTGCCTTCGCATGTGAGACAAGCTCAGGGCTCTCACTCACTCGTGTCACTACTGGGGAATCGGGTCCCTGTTCAATAAGTCTGGAAAAGACAACCTTCCCGGTTTCATATTACAGTTCCAGCTCCATGAATTTGGTCTTGAATGTTTCAAAAGTAGCGAGGGCATTTTTACAATTTGGGAAATGAATGCAAATCCCGTGTGGAGGCGAATCATAATTCATTCTCACAGGTGAAAGAAGAAGAAAGACTGATGTGTTAAAGTTAGTGCTCTGTAGAGAGAGAGAGAGTGAAACAGAGAGAGAGAGACAGAGAGAGATAGATGAAAAGGGCGAAAGAGAAAAATGTGGAGAGAGCGAGGGGGCAGAGGAATGTATGAGACGGTGGAGAGAGAGAAGGATAAGAGGAGGAGGAGGAGGAGGAGAGAGAGAGACACTACTCCCAGTCTGTGTCTAACATCCCAATCAGCCTTAGTCTCTCTGGTGTTAATCCTACAGGTCCCTTCATCATTCCATCTGGCCCCAGTCTCAGCTTCAGCCCAGGCTTCATCGCCCAACCTTCTCCCTAAACCATAAACTAATCATGGACCAACCTCCAGCTCATAACCCCTGTCCACAGCCACTCAAATTAGTCTTTAGCTTCCTAGCTCATACTAGTACTAGCCTCCCTAGCATAGGTTTTCAGGAGCTTCAGTCCCAGTCCCATTTCCACCCAGTGTCAGTCTGCCAGGCAGTCATGCAGTAAGTAGTCAGTCATTCTGAGGGCTGGGGCTGATGCCGCGGCTGTGTAGTGGCAGGTCTTTGGCAGTGCTGTGTCTCTGCAGTGAGTGACTGTGCCAGTGGTGCCAGAGTCTGATGAACTCAGTGCAGTAAACCGGTTACGTCATTAGCCAGGGGACCAGCTGGAGGTCACTTCACTTATACTGATGAGGAGGGATATACACACAATCAGACAGCGATTAAAAAGTGGCCTATCCCTCATCCACCCTCTCCGTGAAGCTCCTGGCATCACACAGTCCCTGTCTCCCTATCCAATATGGCCGCCATAAAGATGCAGTCATTCAGATCTGCAGCCAGTGAATGGAGGTGCTGTTCAAGGCTGAAAGCCCTCCATTCATCCCACTCTCTTCTCAATGGCGGCTGCTGAGACAGACTGGTCAGGTCATGTGGGGATCCCACTGAGCGTCTGTGTGTCTCACTGTCCACTTAGGCACACTCATGGTTGGCATGGCGAAGTAGATGTTGAGTGTGTTAGCTGTAGGGAAAAGACAGGCCAGACAGAGGTGAGGGACGCCATACTGTAGATAGTCATTTTTCTCCTGACTTTTAAAACCATGTTATTGAGAAAATTGTTATTTTGCAGACCTGAGAGAGAGTGTGTGTGTGATGTGTGTGATATATGTGTTTGGGTCTGTGTCCTTGGGCTGTACTGTATATTCTACTCCACGTGTAGATTTTAGAGTGGGGAAGCTGCAGCTGTGTTCAAATTCCTGCAAAATGATATAAGTGGCTAGAATGAGGTAGTCTGTGTGTGTGTGTGTGTGTGTGTGTGTGTGTGTGTGTGTGTGTGTGTGTGTGTGTGTGTGTGTGTGTGTGTGTGTGTGTGTGTGTGTGTGTGTGTGTGTGTGTGTGTGTGTGTGTGTGTGTGTGTGTGTGTGTGTGTGTGTGTGTTTGTGCGTGTGTGTGTGTGTGTGTTTGTGCCAGTGAAGAGAGCCCAGTGTGTGTGGAGAAGACCAGGCCAGGAGACAGCAGTGGAGAGGTGGGAGAGACATACTTACTATTACAGCAGCTCTGGTCAACACGATAGCTACTATTGAAACACCTTTATGTCCGTTTATGGACATGTTTGGTGCTGGGTTAAATAGGAGTAGTATGCTACTGACTAGCGTCCTGCCCAGGGGGTGTACTTGTACATCAAGCTGCCTCACGCTACAGAAACAGGATGGGCTCAGGCCGTTCTTGCTTGGACAAGGCTAATTACTGACTACTGTAGTAGGGATGTGTGGTGAGGTAGTACTTGACTGTAGTAGGTGTGTGTGGTGAGGTAGTACTTGACTGTAGTAGAGGTATGTGGTGAGGTAGTACTTTACTGTAGTGTGGTAAGGTAGTTCTTTACTGTAGTAGGTGTGTGTGCGATCAGGATAGAGTACTCAAATCCCCAGTTCCAGTCATATGAGAGAGAGAGAGAGAGAGAAGTAAATCAGTACCAAATGTCCCATTAGACAATTCCAGGGGGCAGGGTGTGTCTCTAAAGCACATTCTATTAGAAACAGCTGCAGCCCTAGAAGGGTGTGGCTCAGAATGTTCTAGAATGTGTGTTTCTCACTGCATGCGCACACACACAGCTGGTACTCCATGGGTACTCCATGGGGTAGGACATTAAAGGTCTGATTTAGATATTTTAAGTGAGTGTTAAGGCTGGGAGTGTTTTTGAGTTGAGATATACTGTTAAAGAATGTGTGGTGTGTGTACCGAGATGACACTGCTGAGTCACCTTCAGTCACAGTGGGAGGCAGGGATGGATGGAGGAAGATGAAAGGAGAGAAAGAACAGAGGTGAAGGATGAAGGGCAGTTGGATGAGGGGGTGGGAGAGAAGAGCGAGGACAGGGAAGGGTGGAAGACTCTTGTCTTCTTGAATGAAATATATAAGATACTGGGCTCCTCCCCCTGCTTTACTGATGAGCTTCTACAGCAGGAAAAGGAAATGCCAACAGTTACTGTAGTTCATTTTTGTTTATTTAGAAAAATACAAAGTGTTTGCATTCCTGATTCCATATATGATCATGAGTCAAATAATGCTTAATGAGGGCACCATCAGGATTAATACCAACACTTTGTATTTTCTTAAATACAAACCGACGATTTCTCAACAACAACACTCAAATAAGTGCAATATGCATGTGAAATGAATCTGTAAACATGGCTCAGACATATTATGCTATAATATCTTCTTACCAAAATAAAAATATGCGCTCTTGTGTGACTCTCATAAAGGAGGCGTGTCTACTTCTCATTTCCCACACCTGGCTCTCACTAGCTATGTTTCTATTAACTTGTCCAGTTATTTCGTTTTTCTTTGAAGTTTAGAACGTTTGCATAGAAAATAGACGCGACTATTGCCTGCTAGGGTGTGTTTCCATTTGAACGATCTTGTGTCGATTTAAAAACAGCTGGACATAAAGATGCCACAGCAACAAACAAAATCAAAAACTTTTTTGCAAAAACCTACAATGTCGAATAACATGTTTGTGGTTGAACTGTTTCTGTGACCCATTTAGTCAAATTGAATAAACTGGTGACAGACTGTATTCCCTCACATCTGTCTCATGTCTCCGGTAGAGCCTGAAGAAAGCCAGCATGTATAGAATGCAATCATTTACTAATATTAGCCATGTTCTAATAATTATCCTGTGCCAACATGGTCCGTGCCATTGGGAAACGTGCACTACTGTACATCTGAAATAAATGGATGGTGAAACTTGCCAGTCAACCAGAAAAGCAATTCTGGCATTCTTCAAAGTCAGGATAATCCTTGACAAATGTTTGTTTTTTTAATAGTTGGAAAAAATATAATTAAATGTAGAGTGGAGCTTATAGTTAGGTGATGACCTTCAAAAGTATTCGCCAATCATAATTTATATATAAAAAAACATTTCCATCATTTTGTCACAAAGAAAGTTCGACAAAATAAAAACCCACCCTTGTCAAATGGATAAAAATGTTGTCGATCTTTTGAAAATGTCTCCTATATCGGCTGTTTCCATTACACGTGTCTTCTGCTTCTGTCGAATAAATCTGGGCCATTGGAAACCTGCCGACTGTTAAGTAGCTCTCTGTAGCCCTGGAGGTCCATCCATCTGTAGTAAGTACAACACAGGGTCATTGGCCAATTCATTGACAATTATGGCTTTAGCTTGCTCATATAGAGCGGATATTACCTGTTTTCTGAAATGGGGGCGAAGTGTGTTGGCAGTTGCATAGGCTATTCTCGTTGAGCGGTGGTGACACTCTCTCTCTCTCCATCGCCGTTCTAATCTACTGGGGAGCCCTAATGTTCCCAAACTGGAGATTTAAATGATGATAGAGTATCCTGATTTAACGACTCCATCATTCGCCATCGCACAAAACTAGTTCCGGGCTGTTATAGGGATTGCAACGTGCACATAGGCTGTAGTTTTTGTTTACGGAATAGCCTGAAATTTAGTTGTTTTTTTAGCTCAGATTTACGCAAGAGGCCTAAAATGCAGTGTTAGCCTAGTGTTTTTAAAATATATCTTGTATGTATTAATTCGGATTCACAGTGCGTACCGAATCGAGGTCCCTGTACACACACACACACACACACACACACACACACACACACACACACACACACACACACACACACACACACACACACACACACACACACACACACACACACACACACACACACACACACACACAGTGACAGAGGTTGGCTGTTTTGCCAGTTTGATTAAAAGGTTCTGGGACCGACTGTTATATTTACAGACTCTCTAGAGGGTGGCAATCAATCTACTTCTTCCCGTCCTCCTCGTCTATTGCTATCCCGCTCCTCTCTCCTCCTTACCCCTCCCTCTCTCCATCCCCCCGTCTTCCTATCCTGGAGGTTTTGAGATTTATGATCCCACAGCTCCTATCCGACCCTGTTCATCTCTGAGTATGACTTTTTCTCTCTCTCTGTCTCTCTCTCTGTCTCTCTCTCTGTGTCTGTCGCTCTCTCTGTCTATGTCGCCCTCTCTGTCGCCCTCTCTGTCGCTCTCTCTGTCTCTCTCTGTCTCTGTCGCCCTCTCTGTCGCTCTCTCTGTCTCTGTCGCTCTCTCTGTCTCTGTCGCTCTCGTTCTCTCTGTCTCTGTCGCTCTCGCTCTCTCTGTCTCTGTCGCTCTCTCTGTCTCTGTCTTTCTCTCGCTCTATTTCTCTGTCTCTGTCTGTGTTTTTTATCTCAGTCCCAGTTGGACATGTCAGTGTGCTCATCCAGTCTGACTAACTACCTCACTGCAGCAGAGACTTACAAACTGCAGACCTCACTGGAACATAACGTACCCCAGACCCAAACAGAACTGTAACACAACCTAACATATCACCAGCTAACATATCACACTTTAAGTATTGCCACCTAACTAGGTCTCTCTCTTGGAGAAGAGACTCAAACATCAGGGCACTTTGTGGTAAATATACAGATATTACTGTCTCATCTCCAACCTGCCCTGAACTGTCTCTGGACTTCTGCTGACAGACTGTACCATAACACAGTGCTATGTAACAGAGTTCTGTGTCTCAGTGTAACCTAGCAACATAATAGACTTACCTATGGACACCCACTCTACTCTGTCGCTAGTCTACAGGTTGTCCGGGTCACCTGAGCCGCAGGACTAATGTCAACTCATGTGTGCATGTTTCAGGTGTCTGGTATCGTGGGCAGGGCGGATGTCTTGGCCTGCATGCTGTTCCTCCTGGCCTTTCTCTCCTATATTAGGTAAGAAAACCCTAACTCTCTCTCTCTCTCTCTCTCTCTCTCTCTCTCTCTCTCTCTCTCTCTCTCTCTCTCTCTCTCTCTCTCTCTCTCTCTCTCTCTCTCTGTCACTACTCTGGGGGGTGGATTGTGTAGTTTTTTTTACACTGTGGGCGTCATTTTCTCTTTACTTAATAGCACTCCCTCCTCCCCCTCCTCTCTCCCCCCAGGTGTGTGGGTGTGTGTGGATCTGGTTCTGCAGACTCTCTGCCCTCCACGGTGTCTGTGTGGGCGCTGGGTGCCAGTCTGCTGCTGGGCACCTGTGCCATGCTGGTCAAGGAGACGGGCATCACCGTCTTCGGGGTGTGTGTGCTCTACGACGCCCTGGTGCTCTGCCGCAAGCCCCTCCTCTTGTAAGTCCACTGTGTGTGTGTCTGTGTGTGTGTGTGTGTGTCTGTGAGTGGGTGTGTTAAGACGGCTTGATTGCCTAAGAAGCCCTTTGTCACTGTTGTCGGCTTGTGTGTGTATGAGCTGATTATATGTAATTAGCTGTATGTGTGTGTTGTAAAGAAACACATCTTTGTGTGTGTGTGTTTGTGTGTGTGCACCCTCCACCCAGGTCATTTCAGTATTCCTACAGACCAGGGTTCCTGTTATTCTCTCCTAACTGTTGACTGTTCTCCTAAAAGCACGGTTGGACCGGCCAGTTAAGTTGGTGGATCAGCCATCTATAGAGACAGAATAACACGTGTGTACAGTAACAGGCCAAATGTTGGTATGGGAATGTCATGGATCAGACGAAGGGAGAGACGGGTGAAACTACTGCTACGTAGACTGAGTGTGTGTCTGTGTGTGTGTCTGTGTGTGTGTCTGTGTGTGTGTGTAGTCCACCCTGCCAAAGCCAGGTCCTGATGTTTTGGGGGCCTCCACCCCATGCAGTGTTGGAATGTGCTGGAATTAGCCTGTGTTCAGTGGGCTGGCCTCTGATAACACATTAAAGGATTTAACAGTGAGGGGGGACGTGTGTGTTTGTATTAGGGGGTTATGTTAGGGTAACTGCCCCAGGCATCTGTCATTGAGTCGTATGGCTGTGGGACTTGAGTGTGTCTGGGTGTGTGTGCGTCACTATCCATGTGTGTCTCTGTGTGTAAATGTGTCCCTTAGTAGTTGGATGTTTTTCTTCGTGTTCGCTCATCACACCACGTCCTGCCAGAAATCTACTCTTGGCATCGTGTCTCTCTAAGCCATGTCCTGTGTCTTGTTTATGTCTTCCTCTGGATGGACACCTCTTAATATGACAGTGGAGAGCTCAAACTGTGTGTGTGTGTGAGTGCTAACGCTGACAGACAGCCCTGGACTACAGGCCTCTCATAGAGACTCACTGCTAAGCCTCTGTAATAGCCTTCAGTATTGTTGTAGTATTACTACAGCTGTACTGGTGTGATAGTGAATGAGTGCACCACTAACCCCTACTGTGGGCTGATGAATGGTGTATAGCACTACCGCTGCTACTTACTCGTGGCTTTGCTTTTTCTCTCTGCTGCTCTGGACTAAAGCTGCCTGCTAAATAGTTAGTGGTGACTTCAATGTTGACTCCTATAGCTTTAAGACACTGTTCTGTTGTTAAGTTACAGTACAGGGTTGTTGCTTGTTTAATGTTTTTGTGTTTTACTTGTTTTATTGTTCTATTCCCAACACACACACACACACACACACACACACACACACACACACACACACACCCCCGAACAGCCGTGTTGGCCAGCTGCCAGGCCTGGCTGTGTGTTTACATGGCACAGCAACATGCCTCTGCGTCTCCAGCCAGAAAACACACACAAACTGCACACACAACTTCAATTCCCTCCAGCCACCAGAGAACACCCAGAGTTATGTCCACAATCAGGCACCATGTCTGGGCCACAACCCTGATCTCTGCTCCCTGTCCTCAGTCACCAAAACTGCTCCTGGCCCACAGTCTTCTCTTCGTCCCCTCTTTCATGTGTGGAGCTGCATACCTCCAACCACCGGCACTGCAGCCTTGAGTCATACCCCAAACCAAGCACTGATGCTGGGCTTGGACTCGCTCTCATCCCCTCCAGACCAACATCATCACTAGTAGCAGGAGAGATAGGAGAGATGAATTGGTGTGGGGGGAGAGGGTAAGAGACAAATGTGAAATAATAATGTTTGTGTGTGTGTGTGTTCATGTGTTTCTGTTTTTGTGTAATCCTTTGCAGTATGTTAAAGCTCCAAAGACAAGCCCAGCGCCCTATCAGTGTCTCAGCCAGTGGTGACAGGAACTCTCTCTGAGGGATGGCGTGTGTGTTAGTGCAGAAGAAGGAATCTCTAATTTGACCGCACGCACATCATATTTCTTCTCTGAAAGCCGATCTGCCATGGGGCCTGCGGTGGGGAGACCTCGGAGTGTGTGTGTGTGTGTGTGTGTGTGTATGTGTGTGTGTGTGTGTGTGTGTGTGTGTGTGTGTGTGTGTGTGTGTGTGTGTGTGTGTGTGTGTGTGTGTGTGTGTGTGTGTGTGTGAACGAACCCAGCAGAAAGGGATGGAACAGAAAAGAGTTGTATGTGTCTGCTGTGAGCTCCACAGGCCCTGTTAGAGGGAGAGAGAGAGAGTATATGAGCTCCACAGGCCCTGTTAGAGGGAGAGACAAAGGGAATGCGAGCTCCACAGGTCCTGTTAGAGGGAGAGACAGAGAGTATATGAGCTCCACAGGCCCTGTTAGAGGGAGAGACAGAGAGTATATGAGCTCCACAGGCCCTGTTAGAGGGAGAGACAGAGAGTATATGAGCTCCACAGGCCCTGTTAGAGGGAGAGACAGAGAGTATATGAGCTCCACAGGCCCTGTTAGAGGGAGAGAGAGAGTATGTGTATGAAGGCATAGAGAGAGGATGAGGAGAGGGAGAGGGTATTCAGTGAAAACACACTCTTTCCCGGCCTCTCGTCTCACTGTACTGTCTTTGATACTGGTGCCAAGGAACAGGAAATACGGATCATCTCAGGAATTCAGCGAGGAAGATCCAATAGCATTTCCAGCCAAACCCCCACTTCCTCTCTCCTTCTCTCTACCTTTCTCTCTCTCTCTTATCCTCTTTCACTCTTTCTCCCCATCTCTTTCCACCCCCTCCATATCTCTTTTTCTCTTTTCCCCCTCTCCCACTCTTCCCTCCGGTCGCCCTTTCTTCTGGACTGCAGTAGCTGTCAACATGCATTAGATATGCGTTGGAGATAGGTTAGTGATATGTTGGGGGTGCGTTAAATCTCTCCCCACGCCTGGCTCTTTGATATGCTGGAAAGATTTAATAGATGCTGATTCAATTTGGGCCTTAATTAAACACCATCAGCTGTTAATGTATCTATAGGCTGGACTAACTGATGGAACTGAGGGAGGGAGAGGGAGGGGAAATAGAGGGAGAGAGAGAGCAAGAGGGAAGGACTTAAGGAGGGAGAGAAAGATGGAGATAGTTTGTGAGCCTGTGTGTACACTGTGTAATGTTTGTGTGTGTGTGTGCGCACAGTCAACTATCTGTAATGAGAGCCCTTGGGCCACAGCTCTCTGGCCTGTTTGGAGACCTCTCACTGATAAGCAGGGTATGTGCACGGTGTTGAGCGGTGCGAAATCCTGCTATCGCTCACAGAGCGGTGCTTGCTCCGGCACTCCACATCCTTTCCAACCGCTAAAAACCGCTCCACGCTCACAGGAAAAAAAACGTATACCACAAATTAGCTCCATTCATTAAAATAACAATTTAACCAACACCTATCTATTTTAGTGACTACTTGGACCTACAATTTGGTTGTGAAGTATTGAAACCAAACCATATGATTGGAATGAAAAGTACTTTAATAAACATGAAAAGGTGAATGTAAGAAGCCCTCATCATTTCAAATAGGCTACATGTCATATTAAACAGCATATAACACTCTAAATAGGTCAGGAGCCAGACAGAGAGCCTAAGAACGAACGGACATTTATTATTTTGTCGATATTATATCAAGGCAAAGAAATACATTGTGAAGAATTTGCGAGTGTGACACAATAGGCTGGTAGGGACATAAAGCACTCTGCATTTAAACAACATTTTGTATATTAAATCATTCAAGTCTATAAATTCCGCATATAGGCTGTAACTTAGAATTTAAATCCAAGTTAAACGAAAAATGTCTTATTAGGCTCAGTCTACAGTGTCTTTGAATTTATTTTAGAAATACGAGTTTAACCAGCTTGCGATGGTGCCTGGAGAACAGGCCAGCAGCAGAGATAATCCTCTACCCGCTTGCAGAGCCACTGGGGATGCTAAACACCCTTTTTGCCACTCTTGCCAGGCTGGGCGGACATGCAGAGTTGTTTTTCAACTTTTCTATAGGTAGGCCAAATGGTTTTTAGGCAAAATAAACCAATCAAACGGAAAGCTCCTTGAAAGTGAGCATATGCCAGGCCTATTGGGCCAAAATCAATTGCCTATTGTATAGAGATAATAGAGCAAAAATGAACAAAACCTTTAAGAGATCTGATTTTTAGTTTGTAAATAATTTGCTACAATGACACACTTAATTAGCTACCCACCTCGTTCCTTTCTGTTAGCATGTGCATGTAGTAAGCACACCATCATGCTTTCAGGATATGTGTCCTTTCAGATTCCACAATGATTCTTTAGTTACATCACCACACTCCCTCTCTTGCTCTTGGTCCTCATCTTTGTAAGTCACCTTGATTTTGCACCTGTGTGCTTTGTCAGTTTCTTTATGACAATATTTAGTGAACTCCATGACAGTAGTTAAAGCAAGGGGCTTTAGCAGCACACAAGTAGACTACAAATGCATGCCGGGCCAGACATGACCTGAGTTCATGAAGTGAGCGCTACTGGAGCACAAGTGTAGCGAAATTGGAGCGGGCGACTAGGCCGACCCTGCAGCCTTTGGGAATCTCGTTCACAGTCAAATTGGGCACTCTTTGCTCCGCTCCAGTTCCGTTCACATACTCTGGTGATAAGCGGTCCGGAACTGTGATTAAACAAGCCAACGTGACAATGGAGGGAGAGAAAGAGAATGAGGGGCGAATGAAAGAAAGAATGTAAAGGGAGCATGCAACAGAGAGGAGGAACAGAGAGTGACGGAAAAGAGTGAGTGAGAAGAGAGAAGGGAGTGTGAAGGCCTGTTTTTAGATGGATGAATTGTCATTCAATTAGCCCCAGGGACCCAACACATGGGCCAGGGGGCCCCCCCACACACCCACACAGGCCAGGGGCCTGAACACTAATTGGGAGATTATTTAGTAAATGTCTCATCAAAAAGATGTCTGGTGATTTTTGTTGTGGTGAGCATATTTTTTCTCTCCTGCCTAATTTGTTTGGCACCCGTTTATCGTCAGCCCACGCAGCTGGAGAGCAGCCAATCGGATGGGAGTACAGATGTTTTAACCGCTTCCTGTCTCAGTAGAGAGCACAGTATTTTACACTACAGTTGCAGTACATTAATCACACGGCATGCTCTTATTCCAAGCAACCTTATGTGCTGTATATGCCTTGTTTAAAAGTGCCTTGCATATGGAAATACTGAGAACTCCTCTTACAGGGATCACATCCAGGCAGGAGAAATTGATCACTAAAAGTGGTTGACCACTATAACCATATTCACTATAAGCAGAGTACTAAACTCAGCAAAAAAAGAAACGTCCCTTTTTCAGGACCCTGTCTTTCAAAGATAATTCGTAAGAATCCAAATAACTTCACAGATCTTCATTGTAAAGGGTTTAAACACTGTTTCCCATGCTTGTTCAATGAACTATAAACAGTTCATGAACATGCACCTGTGGAACGGTCGTTAAGACACTAACAGCTTACAGACAATAGGCAATTAAGGTCACAGTTATGAAAACTTAGGACACTAAAGAGGCCTTTCTACTGACTCTGAAAAACACCAAAATGAAGATGCCCAGGGTCCCTGCTCATCTGTGTGAACGTGCCTTAGGTATGCTGCAAGGAGGCATGAGGACTGCAGATGTGGCCAGGGCAATAAATTCCAATGTCCTTAAAGTGAGACGCCTAAGACAGCGCTACAGCGAGACCGGACGGACAGCTGATGGTCCGCGCAGTGGCAGACCACGTGTAACAACACCTGCACATAATCGGTACATCCGAACATCACACCTGCGGGACAGGTACAGGATGGCAACAACAACTGCCCGAGTTACACCAGGAATGCACAATCCCTCCATCAGTGCTCAGACTGTCCGCAATAGGCTGAGAGAGGCTGGACTGAGGGCTTGTAGGCCTGTTGTAAGGCAGGTCCTCACCAGACATCACCGGCAACAACGCCGTCTATGGGCACAAACCCACCGTCGCTGGACCAGACAGGACTGGCAAAAAGTGCTCTTCACTGACGAGTCGCGGTTTTGTCTCACCAGGGGTGATGGTCGGATTCGTGTTTATCGTCGAAGGAATGAGCATTACACCGAGGCCTGTACTCTGGAGAGGGATCGATTTGGAGGTGGAGGGTCCGTCATGGTCTGGGGCGGTGTGTCACAGCATCATCGCACTGAGCTTGTTGTCATTGCAGGCAATCTCAACGCTGTGTGTTATAGGGAAGACATCCTCCCTCATGTGGTACCCTTCCTGCAGGCTCATCCTGACATGACCCTCCAGCATGACAATGCCACCAGCCATACTGCTCGTTCTGTGCGTGATTTCCTGAAAGACAGGAATGTCCTTGTTCTGCCATGGCCAGCGAAGAGCCCGGATCTCAATCCCATTGAGCACGTCTGGGACCTGTTGGATCGGAGGGTGAGGGCTAGGGCCATTCCCCCCAGAAATGTCTGGGAACTTGCAGGTGCCTTGGTGGAAGAGTGGGGTAACATCTCACAGCAAGAACGGGCAAATCTGGTGCAATCCATGAGGAGGAGATGCACTGCAGTTCTTTATGCAGCTGGTGGCCACACCAGATACTGACTGTTACTTTTGATTTTGACCCCCCTTTGTTCAGGGACACATTATTCCATTTCTGTTAGTCACATGTCTGTGGAACTTGTTCAGTTTATGTCTCAGTTGTTGAATCTTATGTTCATACAAATATTTACACATGTTAAGTTTGCTGAAAATAAACGCAGTTGACAGTGAGAGGACGTTTATTTGTTTGCTGAGTTCATATACAGGAAGTGTACTATATGGTTAATACGCTGCCATTTGAAACACAGCCGTAGAGAGTGTTTATGAGACGTGTCTCTGCCCTGTGAGTTAGCCCTTCTCCATATCCATTAGGTCTGTGTTAGCTCTGCCCGATAATGTCATCTCCTGCAGGCATGTTTACAGACAGCTAGGAGAGATGAGGGGCCCATCACACTGGGTTATGTGTTTCTGACTGGGGCCCTCTGCTTTAAAAATATTCAGACCGAGATAGCTGAGGTCCAGAGGGGGTTTGTGACGGAGGAGTGTGTGTGTGTGTGTGTGTGTGTGTGTGTGTTGTACGGTATGAGTGAATGCATATGGCTGATCAGAGAGTTCAGCTCTGAGTAGATCTCTCCATAAACCTGTATACCTATACAACTTAACGCAAGTTAGTGTGTGTGTGTATCTGCTGTATTTATGATAGTGTGTGTTCGATTGGAGGCAGTGACTGTGTCCCTCATTCTTCAGGGGAGGACCAGAACTGTCAGTTGAGTTTCTTGTTAGGCTTGATCTCTGTGGCTTTCCGTAGGAGGGGTTCCGTTCCCCCTGCCTTGCTTGTTCTCTTATTAAAGAGACCTCTAATTGACAGAGAAACACAACACAATTTCTATTGTGACATTTATTATCTCTCTCTGTGCAACGGCCTCAGAGGAACCTTTGAAGTCAGTGCATGTGGTGCAATTATCCAAAGTGATTTTGTTGGTGTGTTTTTACTGTTTTTATGTGTGCTTTAAAAAAAAGTTGGTTTTGAAAAGTTGTTGTTGATGATGATGATGATTATCAAATAAGAGTATCAAATATGTCCCTGAAGTCTGTGTGTGTCTTTGTCCTTGTGTACATGTGTGTTGGAGATATGTTTTCTTTATGTTTCTGTGAGTTCTTTTGAGATGAAATCATTTGAAGATTCTGTTTGCTCAGACAGAACCCTTTGAAATATGTAGAACGTGAAGAAGCCTCTGCAGAGAGTATGTCTGTCAACATGAAATGGAGCGCTGGAGATAATTGTGTGTGTGTGTGTGTGTGTGTGTGTGTGTGTGTGTGTGTGTGTGTGTGTGTGTGTGTGTGTGTGTGTGTGTGTGTGTGTGTGTGTGTGTGTGTGTGTGTGTGTGTGTGTGTGTGTGTGTGTGTGTGTGTGTGCGCGCTGCTGGGTAGCTTACATGCCTCTTTAGGCCATCAGGGTAGGTCTAATTGGGAGATCTGCTAAGTGTTTTTCTGTAGTCAAATATGGAGATTGACTTGAACAGCGTACTCACTGACCTTTGGCTAATGCTATAGTGTGTGTGAGAGAGAGTGTTTATGTGTATGCCTGCTTGTGTATGAGTTTGAGTGTGTTTTACTCAAAGCCTAACTTGGCTCTAATGCTTTTTAAATGGACCTGAACATTTGACATTTGCCACATTAGGGGAAAGCATTGTGACAGCTGGTCAAAGGGTTTACAGTATTGTATTGCTATCTGTTCTCTACACTGTGATACATCACCCAGCTAATCTTTAGTGTCCATGCCTCCACTGCCTAATGCCAATGCACTGTTGCACAAAGACATGAAATATGTGTAGTGAACCTCTTTACTGGCAGTAGAGAGATTGTTTTGTCCCACCAAACATTTTGAAGGCAACATTTTCTTTTTCAGGCATTGTCATCAATTCTAGCTAACTATTGTGACAGATGACTGACAGTGTAAAAGAGGGACAAAGAGGTTGAGAGAGGCAGGTAGAGAGGGTTATTTGATTGCAAATACAGTGCATTTGGAACGTATTCAGACCCCTTGACTTTTTCCACATTTTGTTACGTTACAGCCTTATTTTATAATTGATGAAATCCCCCCCTCAATCTACACACAATACCCCATAATGACAAAGCAAAAACATTATTATAATTATTTGTTTTTGCACATTTATAAAAAATTATCTGATATCAAATTTACATAAGTATTCAGACCCTTTACTCAGTACACTGTTGAAGTACCTTTGGCAGCGATTACAGCCTCGAGTCTTCTTGGGTATGGCCCTACAAGCTTGGCACACCTGTATTTGGGGAGTTTCTCCCATTCTTCTCTGGAGATTCTCTCAAGCTCTGTCAGGTTGCATGGGGAGCTTCACTGCACAGCTATTTTCAGGTCTCTCCAGAGATGTTCGAAGTCCGGGTTCTGTCTGTGTGCCTAGGGTTGTGTGCTTAGGGTCGTTGTCTTGTTGGAAGGTGAACCTTCGCCCCAGTCTGAGGTCCTGAGCGCTCTTGAGCAGGTTTTCATCAAGGATCTCTCTGTACTTTGCTCCATTCATCTTTCCCTCGATCCTGACTAGTCTCCCAGTCCCTGCCGCTAAAAGACATCCCCACAGCATGACGCTGCCACCACCATGCTTCACCGTAGGGATGGTGCCAGGTTTCCTCCAGATGTGATGCTTGGCATTCAGGCCAAAGACTTCAATCTTGGTTTCATCAGACCAGAGAATCTTGTTTCTCATGGTCTGAGAGTCCTTAGGTACCTTTTGGCAAACTCCAAGATGGTTGTCATGTTCCTTTTACTGAGGAGCGGCTTCCGTCTGGCCGCTCTACCATAAAGGCCTGATTGGTGGAGTGCTGCAGATATGGTTGTCCTTCTGGAAGGTTCTCACATCTTCAGAGGAACTCTGGAGCTCTGTCAGCATGACCATCTGGTTCTTGGTCACTTCCCTGACCAAGGCCCCTTTTCGCCCGATTGCTCAGTTTGGTCGAGCGGCCAGCTCTAGGAAGAGTCTTGCTGGTTCCAAAATCTCCTGTTTTCGCTTTGTCATTATGGGGTTTTGTGTGTAGATTGATGACGGAAAAAAACAAGTTAATCAATTTTAGAATAAGGCTGTAACGTAACAAAATGTGGAAAAAGTCAAGGGGTCTGAATACTTTCCGAATGCATTGAATATACACAGTGATGCATCATCCACTTTATCATATAACCTATGGAGTGTCAAATTTAAGAATATATGGACTTAAGAATAATCAGTCATGCAACTTTTATCACTGTTTTTATTGAAGTAAATTTCCTTTGAATGTTTTCCTTTTCATTAAATAAAAGCATGTATTTATATGTTAAAACAGAGAGATTAGAGAATATTTTACATTTTAATTTGATTGAGGACATCAGGTAAATATGCATAATTGTGGTGTTACTTGACTATCTATGATTTGTAAACGTATTACCTGTAATATTGCAAAAATAAAATCCTTCCTCATCGATGCATGTAGGCAATATTGTGACATTGTTAATCAGTCTGTGTGATAGACAGGAGAGATGATCAGCAGGCAGAGTTTACTACCATAGTTAGGCCACAGGCAAAAGTATGGATAGAGTTTCTCAGCAAAGGTACAGTTGTCACGATCGTTTGTAGAAACGGACCAAGGCGCAGCGAATGTTGAGTTCCACATCATTTATTAATAGTGAAACTTAACATAAACAATAAACGAACCGTGGCTACATACACTTACTCAAAATACAATATCCCACAAAACACAGGTGGAAAAAGGCTACCTAAATATGATCCCCAATTAGAGACAACGATTACCAGCTGCCTCTAATTGGGAACCATATCAAGCACACCAACATAGAAATATGAAAACTAGAACACCACATAGAAATAATAAACTAGAACACCACATAGAAATAATAAACTAGAACACCCCAGTCACGCCCTGACCTACTACACCATAGAGAAACAATGGCTCTCTATGGTCAGGGCGTGACAACAGTCAGTGAAAGAGTAGATATGAGACCTGGCCTCCACATCATAAAAGGAGACCTGACCCTCCTCATAATCCACAAACACCCCCACCTTCTGGGGATTCTCTTTCAGGGAGAGGGGGGCAGTGGGGCTAGAGTTAGCAATGTACTAATTTCCATTCCTCAGCCACACAGTCCAGTATCCATTCTCATGGGTCAGTGTGATTTTCCCCTTCCTGTTGATGGACTCTCTGGCCACTCCTAAAGTCCAGTCAGTCTTCCCATTGACAGTCACCTCATAGTAAAATCTCCCTGAGGAGAAGCCCTCTTTTCCCAAAACATTGCCAAAACAATCAAACATTTTTGGGTTGTCAGGAAGATTAATTGATGTTTTTCCATGTCTCACTTGTTTCCTATCTTCAGACATGATGATGTAGGGATGTGCTATATCAGGATCCAGAGTCACATCCACTGCATACTGCTGAATCCTCTTCAACTCAGCATCACACAACTTCTTCACTTCACTCATCATATCTTTATTTAGTGTATCCTTCAGTTGAGACACAGCTCTCCTCACAGTCCCCACACACAGATCACTGTGAACGCTGATCTCAGACCAGACTTTGGTGGGTGGAGGGGTGCAGAGGGATGGACAGCTCTGTAGGAGGTGGAGGTGGTCCTCAGTGTGTGAGAGCTGCTCCAGCTCAGTGCTTCTCGTCTGTAGCTCAGTGATTTCCTGCTCCAGCTCTTTAATGAGCCCTTCAGCCTGCCTCTCTGCTGCTTTCTGCTTCTCCTCAATCACCTCAATGAGCTCAGCCTGGCTTCTCTCAATGGAGCGCACCAGATCAGTGAAGACCTGTACACTGTCTGATATCTCTCTCTCTGCTTCTCTCTTGCTGAGATCTACTGAGTGTTTGGATCATATGCTGGATCATATGCTGAACTTCTGCGTCAGTCTTCCTAAGCTGAGCCTTCCTCTCTCCACGCTCTTCCTCTAGAGGGACAGTGTCATGACACTTGTGGTCTGTGCAGAACTGACACACACACATCTTGTCAGTCCTACAGAACAGCTCTAGAGGTCTGTTGTGCTTCTTACACATCTTGTCTTCTAGGTTCTGCACAGGATTGATCAGCTTGTGTCTCTTTAAAGCTGAGACTTCAAGGTCTCTTCCCCGTGCAGATGTCACAGGACACTTCTCCAGGTTAGGCAGAGGACTCATTTTGACCGTTGATCATTATCTTAACATTTTCTGCAACCTCTCAACATTGTGTTGACACGAAGCTCAGGTCTTCTGTAGAATTTCTCCTTACACATTGGACACTGGCTCAGGTCAGTGGTAACCCAATACCCGCTGATACAGGCCTTGCAGAAGTTGTGTCCATATGAAGTGGTGACTGGCTCAGTAAACACATGTAGACAGACTGAGCACAGACAGGCGACTGCTGGAGGTTTCCAAATCTAGACAGAAACCAGAGGTGAAACCATAAAGCATTTCCTGGAGTCAGTACCCTGTGGTGCTGCTGTTCATAGTTTCCAGTTGAGATGTTTTATTCTGATCGGATCACATATGGGATCAATCTTGATAAATCATTTCTTTACATGGCATATAAATGAGTCATTTTACCAAAGAGAATTTAACCCAAATTATGTCTCTACATTAAATTAAGAAAACAAGAGGGGCCTCCCGGGTGGCGCAGTGGTCTAGAGCACTGCATCGCAGTGCTATGCTGCGCCACCAGAGTCTGGGTTCGCGCCCAGGCTCTGTCGCAGCCGGCCGCGACCGGGAGGTCCGTGGGGCGACGCACAATTGGCTTAGCGTCGTCCGGGTTAGGGAGGGTTTGGCCGGTAGGGATATCCTTGTCTCATCGCGCTCCAGCGACTCCTGTGGCGGGCCGGGCGCAGTGCGCGCTAACCGAGGGGGCGGGTGCACGGTGTTTCCTCCGACACATTGGTGCGGCTGGCTTCCGGGTTGGAGGCGCGCTGTGTTAAGAAGCAGTGCGGCTAGGTTGGGTTGTGCTTCGGAGGACGCATGACTTTCGACCTTCGTCTCTCCCGAGCCCGTACGGGAGTTGTAGCGATGAGACAAGATAGTAATTACTAGCGATTGGATACCACAAAAATTGGGGAGAAAAGGGGATAAAATTTAAAAAAATAAATAAAAAAAGAAAACAAGAGAATACATAAAACATCCTTGCAATCTCTCTACTCACCTGTTTGTGGCTATTTTCTTTGTTCCTTCTGTCTGTATTATTAAAAGTTGATCATGTTTAGCGTTTTAAGAGATTTCCAAAGAGTTTGCGATAGTGTGCTCAATATACTATGTCTCTCCACTGAAGTTTCACTGAGTGAAGTTATATCTACAGTACAATTTCTGCGTCACACAATATTGCTATGCACTTTGGAACAGTAAGGGGATGGAGTTAACCCTTTATATGGACCCTTTATAGTGCCCTTAGACACTTCAGAGACAAAAGTTAACAAACGTTAAATAATAAGATTAGCTTGAAATCTGTTAAAACATGACATGTACTTTTTTATAAGATCGTTTTTTCTTGAGTGTTCAACTTTAAAGTTTTCCTTCAAATGTGCATTACCAGTCCTCCCTGTACGATATTGCTGTATACTTTTTACTGCACTGTAAGGTTGAAAGGGATATTTTACTTTTTCTATTGTGCACAAGGTTGAAGTGTTATTATATTTTATGAAAGGGGTTCGGAGAAATCTGCAACATGATATACTTTATGCATAAGATCTGTCTATGAATTGTCATGAGGTTATTTGTTTATTGTGTATTGTAAAAATCTATTTTTTGTATTCCCTCCTTCCTTCCCCTTCACTGTAAACTGAGTCAGTGTCTGTGTGTGGGTGACTGAATGAAAGGTGGATGGAAAGGGACTGGTGGTGCCTGCTGAGTGATGGAGCTGCCATCTCTCTGTTACTCTATGGATATTAGATTACTGTGCTGTCACTCTGCCTGCCCAGCTGCTCACACAACAACACACCTGGACAGACCGGCAGAGATAGAGACCCAGCTCTCATCAAATCTTAATGACCTGGGGTGTGAGTGTAATTATGCCTTTTTGAGACAATGTTCTGTGACTCAGCACAATTGACTGTATCACACCCAGAGGAAAAGAGAGAGAAAGAGAGATTTGTTTTCGTAGTTCAGTGGAGCATCTGCTCAATGTATCTTCTGGACGTTCCTAATTAGCAGCTAGGGAGCCTGTGTGTACATAGCTCTCAAGGATTTATGAATATGAGTATGTGTCTCCCTCTGCACTCCCCTCGCTCCTTATCTTCCGATGCCTCTTCCTCTCTGCTCTCCCTCTCGATCTCCTTTCTTAGAGGCGTACTGTGGTTTAACCACTCTATGGAGCCCAGTTGTCTGTTACTTCAGTGGTAACCGTAATATTATAACTCTCACACACACACACTACGGGGTACCCAAACCAGGCCCTGAGTGGCTTAGAGTTCTCTGGGCAGTGAGGTTTCATTAGTCATTGATTAGAGATGATGGTTCACTCTGGCAGATAATTGAATTCTCCTTTGGCCTCTTGTTTTAGAGAAAGCCCGGGTCCAAGTCAAATAAAGCCAGTAGGCTCATTTCAAAAACAATGAGGCCAAACATAATTAACTTTAACACACTGGCTCGGCCTCGTTATCGACTGATTAGAACAGAGTGTCTTACTGTAATGTTTTTACTCCTGGTGTAGACATGCAGTAAACCACTAACTCTACCTCAACACCCTCGCTTTGCTGATCTCAGATTTGACTTGTAATCCTGCCGACTCAGCCTCAAGTTCAATGCTCAAATATTTTTCTCTGTTGCACAACCACACAATGTCCACAATGTAAGTTCAGTTATTGAGTGTGTGTGTGTCTGTGTTATTCAGTTTGTGCAATACAGGAGTGTTTGCATATATCTGATTTTGTAATGGTCGATCACAGCCTCTGTGCCTCTCTACCTTTGGCTGATCTACAGTGCCTTCAGAAGGTATTCACACCCCTTGACCTTTTCCTAATTTTGTTGTGTTACAGCATGAATTTTAAATGGATTAATTGAGATTTTGTGTCACTGGCTTACACACAATATCCCATAAATTCAAAGTGGAATCATGTTTTTAGATATTTTTACTAATTAATAAAAAATCTGAAATGTCTTGAGTCAGTAAGTATTCAACCCCTTTGTTATGGCAAGCCTAAATTAAGTTCAGATGTGAAAATGTGCTTTCAAAATCACATAATAAGTTGCATGGACTCATTCTGTGTACGATAATAGTGTTTTAACGTGATTTTTTAATGACTACCTCCTCACTGTACCAACCACAAAGACCAGGGTGTTTTTCCAATGCTTCGCAAAGAATGGCACCTATTGATGGGTAAAAAAACAAACAGACATTGAATATCCTTTTGACCATAGTGAAGTTATGAATTATACTTTGGATGGTGTATCAATACACCCAGTCACTGCAAAGATACAGGCGTCCTCCCTAACTTAGTTGCCGGAGAGGAAGGAAACCGCTCAGGGATTTCCCCATGAGTACAATGGTGACTTTAAAACAGTTACAGAGTTTATTGGCTGTGATAGGAGAAAACTGAGGATGGATCAACAACATTTTAGTTACTCCACAACACTAACCTAAATGACAGAGTGAAACGATGGAAGTCAGTACAGAATATAAATATTCCAAAACATGCATCCTGTTTGCAATAAGGAACTAAAGTAAAACTTCAAAGAATGTGGCAAAGAAATTAACTTTATATCCTGAAAACAAAGCGTTATGTTTGGGGCAAATCCAACACATCACTGAGTTTCCACTCTTCATATTTTCAAGCATGGTGGGGCTGCATGTTATGGATATGCTTGTCATTGGCAAGGACTAAGGAGTTTTTTAAATTATAAAAAATAAATGGAATAGAGCTAAGCACAGGCTAAATCCTAGAGGAAAACCTGGTTCAGTCTGCTTTCCAACAGACACTGGGTGTCACGGCCGTCGTCGGAAGGAGACCAAGGCGCAGCGAGTGTACATTTAATTTTAATGTCGCCAAGAAAACAAGGAAACGACCGTGAAGCTTAACAGTGCTATAGTGCCACTAACAAAGTTTTAGGCATTTTATGCATGTCTGCCGGTGTGTGTGTGTGTGTGTGTCCCCGTGCGTGCGTGTGTCTTTGTCCATCCGTGTGTGCGTGTGTCATTATTTGTGTGTGTGTGTGTGTGTTTTTTGTGTGTGTGTGTGTGTGTGTGCTTGCGTGTGTCAGTACATCTTGGTCCGTGGTATCTGCAGAGTTACTAATGAAGGGGCTGCTCTCAGCGCTGGGCCTCAGTATTAATAACCAGCAGCCAGAAATAGAACTGAATACTATTAACATGCTAATACAATCAGCATGGAGCCCTGTCCGTTTCCCTAGCAGCCTATTCACTACCACTCTGGTACCACACTGCCTCTCTGTAGAACATCATTATCCTACCTATACAGTTGTGTGTGTGTGTGTGTGTGTGTGTGTGTGTGTGTGTGTGTGTGTGTGTGTGTGTGTGTGTGTGTGTGTGTGTGTGTGTGTGTGTGTGTGTGTGTGTGTGTGTGTGTGTGTGTGTGTGTGTGTGTGTGTGTGTGTGTTAGGGCCGGGACGACACCAGTATCGCGAAGCAGATTTAACTTCTTCAGGAACACCACTCTAATTTTAAATACTAATTTTAAGTATGTTGTCATCCAGAGTCACTGTAAGGGGTGTGTATCTGGTGGCAGGGAAGTCAGACGCAGGAGAGCAGAACTTGATAATAGCCGGAGCAGTTTAATAGTAAAACCAACGGCATAAGAAATACAAAGTATGGGCACAATAACCCGACGCGCACCAGTCAAACATAATGTGCACAAGGACTTACAATAAACAATACCACACAAAGACATGGGGGGAACAGAGGGTTAAATACACAACACATAATGAGGGAAATGAGAACCAGGTGTGTGGAAAAACGAGACAAAACAAATCGAAAATGAAAAATGGATCGGTGATGGCTAGAAGACCGGCGACGTCGACCACCGAACACCTCCCGAACAAGGAGAGGCATCGACTTCGGCAGAAGTTGTGACAGTCACATTTATTTACACACAGCAGGTTTTTAAAGGGCCAAAGAGTTTGGTCTGCCATGGGAAAAAATGTGTGTGTGTGTGTGTGTGAGAGAGAGTGTGTGTGAGTCAGTGGAGGCTGCTCATAGTAATGTCTGGAACGGAGCGAATGGAATGGCATCAAACCATGTATTTGATACCATTCCACCCATTCCGCTCCAGCCGCTACCACGAGCCCATCCTCCCCAATTAAGGTACCACCAACCTCCTGTGGTGTGTGTGTAAGGTTTCTTGTTAAAGCTGTTAGTGTAGATGTGAAATGATGGAGATTATAACGTAAGTGGGTTATGTTGGTAAAGGAGAAACTGAGTGAACCTTGCAGTGTGAGGGGGAGTGTGTTCAGATGATTACCTACCTGCTATACCATATAGGACGTCAAGCAGTGTGCACTTACTGCAGACATTATAGAGGGACGTTCGAGTTCGACAGCCACATAACATCACCTACTGTGACTGCCTACATGGATTGTGTAAATACAACTCATGCCTGAGGGAGATGATTGCAAAAGCATCGAGCATATAGGACCCCCACCCCTAAGAAATCTGCTGGTGATATAGACAGGGAAACAGACAGGGAGGGGTCTTTATGCTTTAGCAATCATCTAACTCAAGTCCCTGAGTTCTATCTATGGAAGACATACTGTAGGCGCAGATGGGAACATATTTGTCAGTTGAATTCATGGGTGACCATTTCCTGAATGCCCTAGTCTTTTGGTTTTCCTGGCACGTTCCTCTGCCTTCCTATTCCTAAAGAGGACTAGAGAGGGGCTGACCCTGGCCCTCAGCACCATCGCCATCCTCTGCATTACAATACCTCTCTCTCTATCTCTCAATGACATGACATGTATTATACATGTCTCCTTCAGTCACCTCTCCTTCTCACTGACTCCATCTCTCCCTTCTCTTTCTCTCTCTGTCTCTGTCTCTCTCTGTCTCTGTCTCTCTCTGTCTCTCTCTCTCTCTCTCTCTCTCTCTCTCTCTCTCTCTCTCTCTCTCTGTCTCTCTCTCTCTCTCTGTCTCTCTCTCTCTCAATTCAATTCAATTCAATTCAATTGACTTTATTGACATGGCAAGTTATTATTACTTACATTGTCAAAGTATACATATCGAAAAATTTAAATAAAATATATATGTATATATATACACAAAATATATATATATTTATATATAAATAAATGGTGGGATTAACAGCAATAATAATAGTAGTAGTGGACATGGGATTACCATTAATAACAGCTACAACAACAATATTAATCAGAACAACAATACATTAAAGCAACAGTAGTAGACCAGTGTCAACATGACTGAGAAGACACATGACCTGGTACGAAAGACAAAACAAAACTAAGCTAAATGGGAAATATTATCAACATTACTTTGCATTTTTCACTGGCTGTCCCTCAGGCTGTGGCAGGAGGACACATATTTGGCTGCCAAAACTGCACATTTTGGCTTTTCACCCAATAAATATTTGAGTTTTTCTTCATCTTTTATAGTTTCAAATTCTTTGTATTGAATTATAATTTTGGGAAAGAAATATGCTCTTAGGTCTGAGTATTTGTCACAGTGTAGTAGGAAATGCACTTCTGTCTCTACCTCTCCCCTGGAGCAGAGTGAGCACAGCCTGTCCTCCCTGGGCAGCCAGGTTTGTCTGTGACGACCGGTCTCTATAGCCAGACTGTGCTCACTGAGTCTATACCTAGTCAATGTTTTCCTCAGTTTTCTATCAGTCACAGTGGTCAGATAGTCTGCCACCATGTACTGTCTGTTTAGAGCCAAATAGCATTGAAGTTTACTTTGATTTTTTGTGGTGTCTTTCCAATAGGTTATATATTTTTCTTTTTGTTTTGTGATGATTTGGTTGGGCCAGATTTTCTGAGGGCTGTCCCGAGGCTCTATGGGGTTGGTTTGGGTTGGTGAACTGAGCCTCAGAACCAGCTGGCTGAGGGGACTCTTCTCTGGTTTCATCTCTTGACATTGTAGAGCTGTGTGATGGAATGTTTTAGGGTCACTTGTTTTTAGATGGTTGTAAAATTTGATGGCTCTTTTTTCTATTCGAATGAGGAGGGGATATTGGCCCAATTCTGCCCTACATGCGTTATTTGGAGTTTTTCTTTGTACTTGCAATACAGTCTTGCAAAACTCTGCATGCAATACTTCAATTGGATGTTTGTCCCATTTAGTAAATTCATTATTAGACAGCGGACCCCATACTTCACTGCCATATAGAGCAATTGGTTCTATAACTGATTGAAAAATTTTGAGCCAGATTCTAATTGGAATTTCAATTTTGATGTTCCTTTTAATGGCATAGAATGCTCTTCTTGCTTTGTCTCTCAGCTCATTCACAGCCATGTGAAAGCTACCTGTGTTGCTGATATTTAGTCCTAGATATGTGTAGTTTTTGGTGTGTTCTAATAGAACTGTGTCCAAATAGAATTTATATTTGTCATCCTTATTTCCGGACCTTTTTTGGAATATCATTATATTTGTTTTTTTTTAGGTTAACGGTCAGAGCCCAAGTCTGACAGAACCTGTGAAGATGATCTAGGTGTTGCTGTAACCCCTCTTTAGTGGGAGACAGCAGCACCAGGTCATCTGCGTACAGCAGACACTTGATTTCAGTGTTGTGTAGGGTGATACCAGGTGCTGCCGATTCTTCTAATGTTTTTGCCAATTCATTAATGTAGATGTTAAATAATGTTGGACTTATTGGGCAGCCCTGTTTCACTCCCCGCCCCTGAGAGAAGAAGTCTGTTTGCTTGTTGCCAATTTTAACCGCACATTTGTTTTTAGTGTACATTGATTTAATAAAATCATATGTTTTCCCTCCAATACCACTTTCTATTAGTTTATAAAAAAGACCTTCGTGCCAAATTGAATCAAATGCTTTCTTGAAATCTACAAAACACGAGTAGATTTTGCCTTTGTTTTGGTTAACTTGTTTATCAATTAGAGTGTGGAGGGTGTAAATGTGGTCTGTTGTACGATAATTTTTTAGAAATCCAATCTGGCTTCTGCTCAGGACGTTGTGTTCGTCAAGGAAATGATGTAGTCTGCTATTTATAATACTGCAGAGAATTTTCCCCAAGTTGCTGTTAACGCATATTCCTCTGTAATTATTTGGGTCAAATTTGTCTCCATTTTTATAGATTGGTGTGATCAATCCCTGGTTCCAAATATCGGGGAAAATACCTGCAGTGAGGATAATGTTGAAGAGTTTGAGTATAGCCAATTTGAATTTGTGGTCTGTATATTTGATCATTTCATTTAAAATCCCATCAGCACCACAGGCCTTTTTGGGTTGGAGATTGCATATTTTTTCCAATAATTCTTCTTCTGTAATTTGGGTATCCACAGGATTCTGATAGTCTTTGACTGCTAATTCAAGGATTTGTAATTTATCTTGTATATCTTTTTGTTCTGGGCTCTTTGTTATATTGCTGTAGA
Organism: Salvelinus alpinus; assembly: GCF_045679555.1. Classification (NCBI taxonomy): domain Eukaryota; kingdom Metazoa; phylum Chordata; class Actinopteri; order Salmoniformes; family Salmonidae; genus Salvelinus; species Salvelinus alpinus. The sequence continues at coordinate 9,130,979 of NC_092122.1, forward strand.
GGTTTGCAAAGTGATTTCTCCACATATCCCCATTTTGGATAGCCAACTCCTCATGATGAGGTTTGTTTAATTTATTCCAATTCTCCCAGAAGTGGTTTGATTCTATGGATTCCTCAATTCCATCCAGCTGATTTCTAATGTGCTGTTCCTTTTTTGTTCTTAGGGTGCGTTTGTATTGCTTCAGTGTTTCCCCATATTGAAGGCGTATATTTTTGTTGTCTGGTTCTCTGTGTTTTTGATTAGATATATTTCTCAATGACTTTCTTAGATTTTTGCAATCATTATCAAACCATTTTTCATTATCTGTTATTTTTGGTTTGCTCTTATGCTTCTTTAGATTAGCCAAGGAGGCTAATTTGTCAAATATAAAGTTTATGTTCCTAACGGCCAAATTTACACCTTCATTGCTGAAGGAGAATGTTAAGGCTAAAAAGTTGTCCAGGAGAGATTGTATTTTTTGGCTACTAATTGCTTTTTGGTAGATGTCTGTACTGTTTGCACTCCATCTATAGGCTTGTTTAGTACCATGTAATTTATTGGGCCATGATGCTTCATGGTTGGGTTCTGCTCTTCTCAGATACACTGTGATTTTACTGTGGTCTGAGAGAGGTGTTAGTGGGCTGACTGTGAAGGCTCTGAGAGACTCTGGGTTTAGGTCGGTGAGGAAGTAGTCTACAGTGCTGCTGCCAAGGGATGAGCTGTAGGTGTACCTACCAAAAGAGTCTCCTCTCAGCCTGCCATTGACTATGTACAGACCCAGTGTTCGACAGAGCCTCAGGAGCTGTAATCCATTTTTGTTTTTCACTTTGTCATAGTTGTTTCTGTGGGGGTATGTGGGGAGGGAAAGGTTATTGCTTCCTGGTAGGTGTTTATCCCCATGACTGTTAATAGTGTCTTGTTCTTCTGCTATTCTAGCATTCAGGTCTCCACAGACCAGTACGTTGCCTTGGGCCTGAAAGTGACTAATCTCTCCCTCTAGAATGGAGAAGCTCTCTTCGTTGAAGTAGGGTGACTCTGAGGGGGGAATGTATGTGGCACAGAGGAAGACATTTTTATCTGTCAAGATAGCTTCCTTGTTGATTTTTAACCAGATAAAGAATTCTCCTGTTTTGATCAATTCGATTGAATGAATTAGTTCAGATTTATACCATATTAGCATTCCCCCTGAGTCTCTGCCCTGTTTGATTCCTTTTAATTTAGTGGATGGTATGATTATCTCCCTATAACCTAGTGGACAGCCAGTGGAAACATCACCTCTGCACCATGTTTCCTGTAGTACTAAAATATCAACATCATCAATTTCTTTCAGGAAGTCTGGGTTTCTGCTCTTTAGCCCAAAAGCAGAGGACTTCAATCCTTGTATATTCCAACATGCAACGTAAAAAGACTTCATAACTTTTTTTTTTCTCTTTTCTTTACCTTTCAAAATGAGACAAACACTCACAATCCAAGAAGAACCATTAAAATAGGATTTTTCAATTTAAGTAAACTCTTATTTTGCAAATGTGATTTGTTTATCATTTAGATAGAATTTGTGTCATGCCACTTGGGTGGATGTAGTGTGAGAATGGTGGAGTTCTTGTGCTCATCTTACCATGACCCTCGGCCCATCACATGTGAGCATAGTAGACTCAGCATTTGTTTAATGTCACTCATTTGGTTGGTGGGGGCTGGGCCAGTTGCTCCTCTCACAGCCTGTGCGTAGCTCTGCCTGCTGGGCTGTGGCTCCTCCAGGTGTGGGTCTGCGGTGGGGAGGAGGGGGGTGGTAGGCCTCATCTGGGTGGCTCTGAAGCTGGGCTGGGGTGGTCTGTGCTGCGCTGGCTGTGGTGGGCATTGAGGTTGGTGGTGCTGTGGTCGTGGCTGGGGGGTCCAGGGTGCTGGTCCGGGATGTTGTCTCGGTGATCTCGGCGGGGTGGAGATTGCTCCGCTGTTCCTGGGTGGAGAGTTCGGGCTGCGGTTTAAAGCGACGTCCTTGAGAGTCTTGGCAAGGATGGGGACTGTCTCCCTGTACAGGTGAACATGGTCATAGAGACAGTCCAGATCGAGGGTGGGATGGTGGGCCAGGTGTACATTGGGTCGCAGGGCACAGTCCCGGGATAGGCTGGCGTTTATTCTTTGGATTGTGGCAGGGTGGAAGTCCCTCCTCTGTAGAAGGGTTGACACTATGATTCTTGAGTTGGGGAAGATTGCGGAGGCCTTCTCAATCACTCCCCGTAGTGAAGTCGCCACCCTCTCCTGCTGAGCACGCAGGTCGTTGCTTCCGGTATGTATGATTATGTGGCTTGGCGACCCGAGATGGTTCTTATCAAGCAGCTCCATGGCACTTTGCGTTGTTGGGCACCACACCTTTCTCGTTTTGTGTCTAGGGAAAAGTTTCTTCTCCTGAACATACTTCCCATTTGAGTCCATTAACAGGACGATGTCAGCCAGTGTTTCTTCTGGACTGGGGGGGGCAGAGGGGGGGCTGGTGGGTGTTGGAGCTGGGGTGTGGCTGGTCTGTGTGGGTGCCACTGTCAGTGGGAGGCTGTTCTGTGGGTTGGGGAGGAGGGGTGCAGCAGCCAGGGCTGGGGAAGTCTGGCTGGTTGAGCTGGGCTCCTCTGCTGTGTGAGGGCAGGTCATAGGGTGGTGATCTATCTGCTCCTGCAGCCTGTCCTCTGCTCTCTTTCTCTCCTGCAGCTCCTCTCTTAGTGCGGTCAGCTCCTTATTGCTGCTCTGCCTGTCTTTTTGGAGCTCTCTCACCTCCTTTGTTAGATCAGCCAGCTCTCTCTTGAGTCCGTCTCTCTCTTGCTGAACCTCTTTCAGCTGTGTTGCAAGGCTGCTGTCCTGCTCTGTCCTCACCTTGGTTAGGAGCTCCTCTAAGGTGTGGTTGTCTGGTTGCTGTTTGCTCACGCTCTCCCTGAGCAGGACCACCTCCCCCTCCAGTTTGGTGAACTCATCCCTCATGGCAGCCATGGTGGTGAGGAGGGCCTGAGCCTGCTCTGCACTGAGGGGGTCGCTCTCCTCTTGGGGCGTGTCCTCCACTATGGTGGGAAGAGAGGTGCTGGATGTGCCTTGTTGGGTGGGGAGGGTAAGGGTGAGGGTGGTGCTGGGGGAGTTTGTCTTGTGGGAGGGCATGTCACTGGTGGTGTCCTTCTCTCTCTCCGCTCTCTCCTTAATGGTCTGAAAGTCTGTTTCAAACAGCCTGATGTTACCTTGCACCATGACAGTCCCAGTCTTGTAGAGGTTGATTGTTATCATGGTGCTGTCAGGGTCGTCTGTCTCTTTGATTTTCAGCTTCCACCCATTACAGATTCCCTCTTTCTTTATGCATGGGTAGTGAGAGCAGACTGCTGAGCGCCATGCATTTGGCTGGTCAGTGAGGAAGATGAGATTACTCACGTCACCGTTTTTGTAGAGGTCTGCAAAAAGGGTTTCTGGCCTCTCCTCTAGTAGTTTCTGTTTGAAAGCTTTCCTCATTGTGTCATTTTTGACCTTTTTTGGGTAGAGAATGGATTCTGCGCTGAGGGGGAGTGGGGACATGGTGTCTGTGCGCTCTGCTACTACCGCTACTGCTGCGCTGTTCTGCTGCCCCGTTGCCATGGCAACCGATTTGTTCGTCTGCTGTTCGCGCTACTTTCAAAAATCAGCAAATATAGTGAAAAATCCTCACACAAAAGACTGAAGATATGTTTACAGTTAGTCCGTGCTCCTTTTTGGTTTACTCACTCAGTTTGGTCGTTTGATGTAGTTGTATTAACTGACCTTGTTAGGTTTGTTCTAGCTCGTTTCTTATGGCTAGCTTGTTAGTCTGCTGGCTGGGTCTTTGTTGTGTAGCTAGCTAGCTAGACTCAAGACTTCTTAACTTGAGGCGCAAAGTTACTTTTTTTTTCTATTCTGAATGTATAGAGTTGTTGTTCATCACTTCTTGTCTGGAATTCTTCTTCGATTAGAGTGTTTATCTCATTCTAAAAACCTAAAAAATCAAATATATCAGGAGCTCATGTTGAGCATGACTCTCTCTCTCTCTCTCTCTCTCTCTCTCTCTCTCTCTCTCATGTAATTCCATATTTCCATGAAATGCGGGGAGCTTTCCAGTGGCTTATGGACAGATGTGAATTAATGCGGACATCAGACTGATGTGAAAAGCGTTTTGTTTTTAAATGTTTTTAAATCCCAGGGTGAACGAGGTGAAGGGGATTGGTAAATGTATCCCTGCACTCTTCCCCCTGCCTATTATCTCGCAGCTGTGATGGGCTGTCATTGTTATGCTGCCTCACACAGCCCAGGGAACAGAAACACACACGCACACACACACACACACACACTACACAGTGTACCTGGAACGATACCTTCCCGGCAAGCGGAGGTATATCCAAAATAACACCCTCACACACACACACTCCCCCTGCATACCCAAAGATACACAAAACCTCTCTCAAACGCAACCACCTTTGCCAATTACCTGGGCAAGCCTACGACCAAACTACAATACCCCTTTCAAGTCCCCTCCCACACTCACCCACACATGGAGCCTTACTAATATAGAGTCCTGCAGCCACACGATGGAGCACATAGTAACCCTCTCCGTATGACAGAACCTCCTCACTGGGAGGAACTGCCTAAATCAGAGCCAAAATGGAGCCCACTGTCCTAATGAGCATGAAGCAGCAGGCTCAGCAGAGCAGAACCCATTTCCTGGTCTTGCGTGATTTGGGGCTATGGGCCTTTTGTCATGAGAGCCTTTTGTCACTAAGCTGTGTTAATTTCAGTTTAGCAAGCTAGCTCTGAATGTACGCTGATTGGTCAATAATGGAACTGACTAGCAGTAGAGCGCTACGTGTACTATAATGAATCCGATCTGTGTGTGTGTGTGTGTGTGTGTGTGTGTGTGTGTGTGTGTGTGTGTGTGTGTGTGTGTGTGTGTGTGTGTGTGTGTGTGTGTGTGTGTGTGTGTGCGCGTGTCTGTAATCACTCTACCCTCTCAATTTAGTTCCCCTACAGCATTCAGTTCCAGCCCCTGTGAGGAACTGGAGTGATTAAAAAAACAGCAAAGCAAGAAGTTTCTCAGTAAACAGGCTGATTGTGAGATTGAGGCTAAACTGAGGGGATATGGGAGAGATGCCCCTCTACACTTCTACTGATACGCCTCTGGGTCTCGTTAAAAGGTCTGTGCAGAGTTGATAGGTAAGCAAAAAGGTGTGTGTGTGTGTGTGTGTGTGTGTGTGTGTGTGTGTGTGTGTGTGTGTGTGTGTGTGTGTGTGTGTGTGTGTGTGTGTGTGTGTGTGTGTGTGTGTGTGTTTCTCTGTGTATGATAAATGACTGGTCAGCATTGGCAGTCAAGCCTATGGCAGACCTCATGTTACACACACACACACACGCACTCAATTTTGTATTTCTGTAAGGATGCCCAATCCTAATCTTTCTCTTGGGGATTATATAATTCAGACTTCGACCCTATCTAGCAGGGGGATGAGTGTTATTTCCGTGCTTCACTGCTCTCAAAGCCCTGCAACCTAATCTTGATTATGACTTAATGAACATGGGGGGAAAACCCTGACCGAATCACATAACGTGTGTGTTTTAAAGCAATGGCAACAGAGGAGATTGTTTGGCAGGATATCTCCTGCAGGATTTGAACAAAGGAAACATTCATCATGGATTTAAAAGATCTCGTATAACTGTCCCCACTTCTCCAACCCCCCTCTCCTCCTCTCTTCCTCCCTCCAGGATAGTCTGCTCTGTCACTGCTCAGTGATTCAGCATCCAAACCACACCACTTTGCTGTAGTTTAGTGCTATCCCTTTCTTGAAGGATGAAAGTGGTCTCTTGTGTGTGTGAGATTGCGTCTGTGTGTATGGGTTTCACACACTCCTTCTTCTCTGCCCTATCACATTCTGTTCCTCCTTCACTCCAAAGCTATTTTGTAGTGTGTGGGTTTTAGAGTGTGTGTATGTGTGTGTGTGTGTGTTTTATAGTGTGTGTGTGTGTGTTTCACTCCAAAGCTATTTTGTAGTGTGTGTGGGTTTTATAGTGTGTGTGTGTGTGTGTGTGTTTTATAGTGTGTGTGTGTGTGTGTGTTTCACTCCAAAGCTATTATGTAGTGTGTGTTTAGTGTGTGTTTCACTCCAAAGCTATTTTATAGTGTGTGTTTGTACTCCCTATCCATCTGCCTGTCTTTTTCCTTCAACTCCTTGAAGTACACTCCTAAGTTACATTGAGGTGTCTGGCTGACTGCCAGGTTACCAAACACTGGTATGACCATGCCTTACCTCACACCATTGATACAACACCTAACATTGCATGACATGTCTTTCCTGTCTCCACCAAAACTTCTTCTCACCATACTGCACTTCCTTTCCTTCTGTCCAGTTAATAAACCGTGAGCATAAATGAACGCGGTGGGTTGCGCCAGCCCAGCGGGGGTGGTTGCCGTAGCGCCCAGGCTCTGATCTCCCTTTCTGTTTGAACTCAGCGTTGTACGATAAGGAAGCAAAGAACACATCATTTACTCAACACGGAGAAGCAGCAGGAACAGAGATTCAGCATGACTGCTGTACAAATATCACCTAGTCTGTGTCAGCCAGTGCCCCCGGACCAGGGACAGCGCCCTTTTTATGTGTGTGTTAAATAATCAAGTGTGTAAAAGCTTCTGTGTGTATGCATCTCTGTGTGTGTGTGTGTGTGTGTGCCTGTCATTTGTGTGTGTGTGTGTGTGTGTGCTTGTCATCCTTGTGTGTGTGTGAGTGTGTGTGTGCCTGTCATGAGTATGTGTGTGTGCCTGTCATGAGTGTGTGTGTGTGTGTGCCTGTCATCCTTGTGTGTCTGTCTGTCGTGTGTGTGTGTGTGTGTGTGTGTGTCTGTCTGTCGTGTGTGTGTGTGTGTGTGTGTGTGTGTGTGTGTGTGTGTGTGCTGAACAGACACAGGGGGACGGTGTGTTCAGATGTATTACAGAGGCTCCTACAGCACTGCGTCCTTTCCAGCAGCAGGGTCCAATCAGATGACCTTCTACAGTTTCACTGGACTCCTGTTCCATTGTGTTTGTGTTATGGGGTTATTTATTTATTCCCCACTTGAGGAGAATAGCCTGGGAGATGATTGTGTTTCTGTAGACAGTGGAGGGGCCCCATAGAGGAAGAGGGGGCAGGATCCACTCTCTGTAGTGAAGGAATGGGATGGGGCGGGGCAGACATTAGGCAGCAGACACAGGGAAGGGAGATGAACACACACACACACATTGCATGATGCGACATGCGGCCTGCCTGTATTGGCCTCTACTCCACTGTGAGCAGCCCTTCACATTACATCACCCATCACACCACAGGAACAGAAGTCCCTACGGCCCTTTTGACCCAGAGGAGACCTGAGGTGTGACCTGAGGTGTGACCTGAGGTGTGAGGCAGACGCTGGGGACCGCTTTGTCCAGTCGCCCCTGAGAAGGAGAGTGTGCCAGCCAATCCAACACACACACTTCATCAACCATGAAAGCTGCATGCTTGCACTCTCTTATACACACACACACACGCACGCACGCGCACGCACGCGCACGCACACACACACACACACACACACACACACACACACACACGGAGAGGCATAACTCGTTCCTTTTTGCTGGGTGTGGAAAGCAGAACTCTGTGTGTGTGTGTGTGAGACATATTTCTTTGCTCTGTACCTTAAACAAAGTGTGGTTGGTTTGAAGGTCAGTATGAAAGTAGAGAGGCGCTGCCATTGATCCAGAACTCCTGTACAGAACACTCCCCCCGGGCCTTTTTTCCCCCACTGAGCTGATAGCGGGGGGGGGCATGTGCAGGTTGCGCTCTCTCTCTTTGCAGCAAACAAGATGTGTGTGTGTGTTGTCTGTCTACGTTTCCATGGTGTGTAACTGATCCCTGGTGTATAATGTCTAAGACAGACAATACACGCACACACACACACACTGCATCACTAAGCAGTGTGAGGAAGGTGACTCCTAGCTCCAACTCTACTCTTGAACAATCTCTTGAATCTCTTGAACAACTCTTGAACAATCAACCACATCTCAATGTCTCTCCCCTCCACGCCCAAATGAACCCCCTCCCTCCGCTTCTTCATTCATCCCTCCCTGAAACCACGGTCACAGTTGTCATGACACATTAACATCCTGTTGTGCGACGTCTCGCCCATCAGGCCTTCGGGGAGTGTGAGAGGCCCAGGTCTGAGAACGCAACAATACCCGTCTGTGTGTATGTGTGTGTTTGTTTGTTACATCTCATTCCTCTACACAGCGTGAAATCTGTCTTCAGCGCAGCTCAAATCCGTAATGTTTCTCAAGGTCGACATGTCTCTTTACATTCCGTGCTCGGAATTCTGTCGGTGTGAGCGCCGCCGACTCTCGGGATTCTCTTGCACCCTTTCTCTCCCTGCTTTCCCTGCTCTCTCTCTTTTCTCTCTCTCTCTCTCCCTCTCTCTCGCTCTATCTCTCTCTCTCGCTCGCTCGCTCCCTCGCTGCCTCAGTGACTGTGGGATTTTTAGAATGCACCTCACAACATAGCACAGGCTTACACACACATCGTGACTAGATAATGACACTCGTTTACAATTGGTTTGTTCTTTTAAACTCTCCTCCTCTCTGTCTAATGTCTCTGCAGCATTAGACAGACACCAGAGTTCCATACTCTCTCTCTCTCTCTCGTACCTCATTGACTTGCTCTGGCCGATATTCTCACTTCTGTCTTTCTTTTATCTGTCTCTGCTGATTTCTTCTCTTCTTTCTCTCCCCTTGTCTTTCTCTCCCCTCTCTGTCTGTGCACCTCTGTTATATGACACTTCATACTCTTCCTCTCTCTTTTCTCCACCTCCCTTCTCCTTTCCTTTCCTTTCCTCTCATCCTCCTCTATCCCCCATTATGGAGTTTCAATACCATTAGTGAGTGTACAGGTGGAATGGTGAACAAGTAAACTGATGAGACTAAACATGCCATTAACCCTGGTGGAGGATTCAAGTCTATGCGTCTGTCCTCTGACTCAAATACTATGGGTCCGTCCTCTGACCTTTCATCTCTCTGTGTTGTTGCGCTCCAGGCACCTCTCCGGCTCCAAGATGAAGGACCTTCTCAGAATCTCCGTCCCCTTCCTCAAACGAGCCTGTGCCGTCTCTCTCTATGTGAGTATCAACCACAACCATACAACTAAGACAATGTCTATATCTCAGTACACATCTGTTTGGTATAGTAATCATGTTGAATGTGTAGGTCAAAGCACAAGTTTGATGTTATGTTCGGTACAGTTAACATTATATAAGTTGAATGTGTAGGTTAAAGCACAAGTTTGATGTTATGTTCGGTACAGTTAACATTATAAAAGTTGAATGTGTAGGTTAAAGCACCTGTTTGATGTTATGTTCGGTACAGTTAACATTATATAAGTTGAATGTGTAGGTTAAAGCACACGTTTGATGTTATGTTCGGTACAGTTAACATTATATAAGTTGAATGTGTATGTTAAAGCACCTGTTTGACGTTAGTTTTCGGAACATTTCACTGTTATGTTGATATGTGTAAATGTAGGTCTAGTTGCATGGTAATGTCCTGCTGTTCACTCCTCCCTCCTGTAGGTGGCAGTCATCATGTCCTTCAGGCTCTGGCTGATGGGCGGCTCCATGCCTCTCTTCTCTGAGCAGGACAACCCAGCCTCCTTCTCTCCTCACCTGCTCACCAGGTTATTCCTAGCCCTATCACAGACATGTTAAATGCATTTCAATGCTAAAACGCTAAGATACTGTATTGAAATCAGTCATATTCAGTCATATTTTCTGATACATGTAACCACCATATTAAAAGTTGTATAAAAGAGTATGAACATAAATGGACCCACAAATAGACCCAAACAACAGCCTCCCTCCCTGGGTTAGCCTCCTACCAACTCCCCAGGCTTCAGGGCCTACTCCATTGTTGTAGGCCTCAAGAGTGTGTGAGCAGTAGCGCTCTGGTCCCTATCTGCAGTGGCAGACACTGTAGCTGTCGTCGGGCAACAGATAATCTGTCATTAGCTCTTGCAAAGCCACCTGGGAAATGTACTTCCTAAATCTCTTCATACCCTACACCCAGTCTTTCTTTCCCTCCTTCCCTTCTTCCTTCCTGGCACTGTCTCAAGGATGCTCTTGTCATTGAGAAAGGAGAATGTCAGTCTTAGTGTTACAAACCTTCCATCCAGCCAGCTATCTATCTATCCATCAGTCAGTGTGCTCCATTATGTTTTAATGAAGAGATGTGTGTCGTAGTGAATACTGAGGATTGAGACTAACCTTGAAGAGTGTGTTTGTCCTTTTGATACTGACAATCAGTCAGTTATGGATATGTGTGTATGAGAAATGTGTTTCATACTTGCTGTGTGTGTGTGTGTGTGTGTGTGAAGAGTGTGTATCGTCCTTGGGGTGTGGTGTCTGTGTTTACTCATTCCCTCTCCATCTGTAGTGATTATCCATCATGTCAGCGGTTCTCTGACAAGCCATTTATAATTCATCGTAGCGGCCTCACTTCTGTCATTAATCTAGCCTGTGTGTGTGTGTGTGTGTGTGTGTGTGTGTGTGTGTGTGTGTGTGTGTGTGTGTGTGTGTGTGTGTGTGTGTGTGTGTGTGTGTGTGTGTGTGTGTGTGTGTGTGTGTGTGTGTGTGTGTGTGTGTGTGTGTAGGTGCTTAAGTGATTTATTTGAATAAACAAGCGGACTGCGGTTACAGTATTATATTACTGATTGATCAACCGCTGGTGACAGGAGAAGTAGCTGTTTACTATATGAATGATATGCAACAGTCTAGCCCAGTCTGGTTAATGGCACCTTGTCAGTGTGTGTGTGTGTGTGTGTGTGTGTGTGTGTGCGCGAGCGTGCGTGCGTGCGTGAGTGGGTGTGTGGGTGTGTGTGTGGGCGTGTGTGTGGGCGTGTGTGTGGGCGTGTGTGTGGGTGTGCTTTGGAGTTTTTATCTTCAACTGACCATGTTGCAGACCAGTGACATTTCTGTTCATTTAGCATTTGCTATTCCTCTCTCGTTTCTCATAAAGGTTAGGTGTGTTTGTGTGTTATTATCTAGTTGTGTGTGTGATTGTCTAGTTGAGTGTGTGTGCGTGTGTGTGTGTGTGTGTGTGATTGTCTAGTTGAGTGTGTACATCAAGTTCAATACTGAAAGATTTTGAGAATCTTGAGTGTCATACTGCAACACATTCTAATCCATTAAACATCAAGTGCCATTGTCTGTGATTGCCTTTTTCTGTGTGTGTGTGTTTGCCCATGTGCGTGCATGTATTTACCTGTGTGTGTGTGTTTGCCCGTGAGCATGCCTGTGTGTGTGTGTGTGTGTGTGTGTGTGTGTGTGTGTGTGTGTGTGTGTGTGTGTGTGTGTGTGTGTGTGTGTGTGTGTGTGTGTGTGTGTGTGTGTGTGTGTGTGTGTATTTTAAGGTATTTGTCTATCTGGTGTGTCAGTGTCCTCTGCGCTGAGTGGTGTGGAGTGCTCTCCTCACATCATGACTCTGTGAGCGTTTAAGGCTGTTAAGCTGGGTGGTTTGACACCTGAATTCAGGACTCTTGATCAGGGAGAACATGCTGGAACACAGGAGACAGAGGAGACACAGCTACAGTCCTCAAACCTCCCATCACCTACCTGTCAGCAACTGCTATTCATTTACATTTACATTTAAGTCATTTAGCAGACGCTCTTATCCAGAGCGACTTACAATTCATTTTCTCCATTATTATTTCTCTCTGTCTCAATGTCTTTCTCAATGTCTCCCTCTCTCTTTCACTCCCTCTCTCTCTCTCTCTCTCTCTCTCATTTTCTCTATCTAACTCTTCTGTCTGTCTCTCTCTCTTTCTGGAGTGCTCTCTCTCTTTCTGGAGTGCTCTCTCTCTCATTTTCTCTCTCTAACTCTTCTGTCTGTCTCTCTCTCTTTCTGGAGTGCTCTCTCTCTCATTTTCTCTCTCTAACTCTTCTGTCTGTCTCTCTCTCTTTCTGGAGTGCTCTCTCTCTTTCTGGAGTGCTCTCTCTCATTTTCTCTCTCTAACTCTTCTGTCTGTCTCTCTCTCTTTCTGGAGTGCTCTCTCTCTTTTTGGAGTGCTCTCTCTCTCATTTTCTCTCTCTAACTCTTCTGTCTGTCTCTCTCTCTTTCTGGAGTGCTCTCTCTCTTTCTGGGGTGCTCTCTCTCTTTCTGGAGTGCTCTCTCTCTCATTTTCTCTCTCTAACTCTTCTGTCTGTCTCTCTCTCTTTCTGGAGTGCTCTCTCTCTTTCACTCCCTCTCGTTTTCTTTCTCTTTCCTTTTCTTTCTCTTTTTCTCATCCATGCATCATTTTCCTCTCTCCCTTTTCCGCCTCCCTCACTTCTCCCTGCCCTGTCTTCTCCTCTCTGTTAGGAAATGCTGTGCATGTTGTGCTAAGTGGGGAGAGAGGGGGGTTGTGGGCGGTGGGGCAATTGAATCTATGTCCCGTTCCAGTCTGATCATGGCAGTTGGTGAGCATACTCTCCTCCATGTTTAACTCTCTGGCTCTGTCAGTCGCCAAGTCTGGAGGAGTGTGTGTGTGTGTGTGTGTGTGTGTGTGTGTGTGTGCGCACTCATGTTTGTTCATGCTTGTGCCTGTCTCTCTGTCTATGTCTATCTGTATGTCTTTCTCTCCAATAGCCAGCCTGACTGGGTGGCAAAAACAGAAAGAGAATGTTGTAATTCTGTACATCCATTGCACATATCTAGCCTCCTAATCAACAGGGATGTTCCCCTCAATCTACTATAGCACTAGGTTAGGTGAAGCTGTCAATAGGTCACTTAATGCTGTCCCCCGGCGTTAGATGTTCCTCCATAAATTGATGATATACCAGCACTTCATATTCACTCTGCGTCCCCTCTCAAATCAACAGGCGATCTGAACCCGCCTGTCCAAATCAATGGAGAATTGACTTTCCCTATCTATTCTATGGAAAGCTTGTTTTGCTGCAGAGAGAGAATCAATGTGTAATCTATGCATATCTCTGAAGCTGCTGCTCTTCTGAGTGGGATGAGAATGCTGATAGGGTATCTCAGTGGGGTGTCACAGTGTTCTCATGTTCTCATGCACTTCTGACCAGAGAGGGGGCTGGGTGCCATTTGGATGCAGAAACACACACGTGCAAATTACTTCTAGCATCGCCCTACTGTATACGTGCGTGCACGTCTGTGTGTTTCTGCACATAAGCGTTTGTGTGGGTGTTAGGATTCATTTTTATCAATGCACTGAAGCACAAAAATATTTATTTTCCCGTTTGCAGTTTTGTCAAATCAAAGTTTCATTTCACTTCAAGTCACATTGACTGTTTTTTAAATATATAAATTAATTTCACCTTTATTCAACCAGGTAGGCTAGTTGAGAACAAGTTCTCATTTGCAACTGCGACCTGGCCAAGATAAAGCATAGCAATTCGATACATACAACAACACAGAGTTACACATGGAATAAACAAAACATACAGTCAATAATACAGTAGAAAAATAAGTCTATATACAATGTGAGCAAATGAGGTGAGATAATGGAGGTAAAGGCAAAAAAAGGCCATGGTGGCGAGGTAAATACAATATAGCAAGTAAAACACTGGAATGGTAGATTTGCAGTGGAAGAATGTGCAAAGTAGAAATATAAATAATGGGGTGCAAAGGAGCAAAATAAATAAATAAATAAATACAGTAGGGGAAGAGGTAGTTGTTTGGGCTAAATTATAGATGGGCTATGTACAGGTGCAGTAATCTGTGAGCTGCTCTGACAGCTGGTGCTTAAAGCTAGTGAGGGAGATAAGTGTTTCCAGTTTCAGAGATTTTTGCAGTTCGTTCCAGTCATTGGCAGCAGAGAACTGGAAGGAAAGACGACCAAAGGAGGAATTGGCTTTGGGGGTGACCATTGAGATATACCTGCTGGAGCGCGTGCTTCGAGTGGGTGCTGCTATGGTGACCAGTGAGCTGAGATAAGGCGGGGCTTTACCTAGCAGAGACTTGTAGATAACCTGTAGCCAGTGGGTTTGGCGACGAGTATGAAGCAAGGGCCAACCAACGAGAGTGTACAGGTCGCAATGGTGGGTAGTGTATGGGGCTTTGTGACAAAACGGATGGCACTGTGATAGACTGCATCCAGTTTGTTGAGTAGAGTGTTGAAGACTATTTTATAGATGACATCACCGAAGTCGAGGATCGGTAGGATGGCCAGTTTTACGAGGGTATGCTTGGCAGCATGATTGAAGGAGGCTTTGTTGCGATATAGGAAGCCGATTCTAGATTTAATTTTGGATTGGAGATGCTTAATGTGAGTCTGGAAGGCGAGTTTACAGTCGAACCAGACACCTAGGTATTTGTAGTTGTCCACGTATTCTAAGTCAGAGCCGTCCAGAGTAGTGATGCTGGACGGGCGAGCAGGTGCGGGCAGTGATCGGTTGAATAGCATGCATTTAGTTTTACTTGCGTTTAAGAGCGGTCGGAGGCCACGGAAGGAGAGTTGTATGGCATTGAAGCTCGTCTGTAGGTTAGTTAACACAGTGTCCAAAGAGGGGCCAGAAGTATACAGAATGGTGTCGTCTGCGTAGAGGTGGATCAGAGAATCACCAGCAGCAAGAGCAACATCATTGATGTATACAGAGAAGAGAGTCGACCCGAGGATTGAACCCTGTGGCACCCCCATAGAGACTGCCAGAGGTCCGGACAACAGGCCCTCCGATTTGACACACTGAACTCTATCAGAGAAGTAGTTGGTAAACCAGGCGAAACCAAGGCTGTCGAGTCTGCCAATAAGAATGTGGTGATTGACAGAGTCGAAAGCCTTGGCCAGGTCGATGAATACGGCTGCGCAGTAATGTCTCTTATCGATGGTGGTTATGATGTCGTTTAGGACCTTGAGCATGGCTGAGGTGCACCCAAAACCAGCTCTGAAACCAGATTGCATAGGGGAGAAGATACGGTGGGATTCGAAATGGTCGGTAATCTGTTTGTTAACTTGGCTTTCGAAGACCTTAGAAAGACAGGGTAGGATAGATATAGGTCTGTAGCAGTTTGGGTCTAGAGTGTCACCCCCTTTGAAGAGGGGGATGACCGCGGCAGCTTTCCAATCTTTGGGAATCTCAGACGATACGAAAGAGAGGTTGAACAGGCTAGTAATAGGGGTTGCAACAATTTCTGCAGATCATTTTAGAAAGAGAGGGTCCAGATTGTCTAGCCCGGCTGATTTGTACGGGTCCAGATTTTGCAGCTCTTTCAGAACATCAGCTATCTGGATTTGGGTGAAGGAGAAATGGTGGAGGCTTTGGTGAGTTGCTGTGGAGGGTGCCGGGCAGTTGACCGGGGTATGGGTAGCCAGGTGGATTTATCGGTGGTGACAGTGTCTCCTAGCCTCAGTGCAGTGGGCAGATGGGAGGAGGTGCTCTTATTCTCCATGGACTTTACAGTGTCCCAGAACTTTTTTGAGTTAGTACTACAAGATGCCAACTTCTGTTTGAAACTTCTGTCCTAACTGCCTGTGTATATTTGTTCCTAACTTCCCTGAAAAGTTGCATATCACGGGGGCTATTCGATGCTAATGCAGAACGCCACAGGATGTTTTTGTGCTGGTCAAGGGCAGATAGGTCTGGAGTGAACCAAGGACTATATCTATTCCTAGTTCTACAATTTTTGAATGGGGCATGCTTATTTAAGATGGTGAGGAAGGCACTTTTAAAGATTAACCAGGCATCATCTACTGACGGGATGAGGTCAATGTCATTCCAGGATACCCCGGCCAGGTCGATTAGAAAGGCCTGCTCGCAGAAGTGTTTTAGGGAGCGTTTGACACTGATGAGGGGTGATCGTTTGGTCGCAGACCCATTACGGATGCAGGCAATGAGGCAGTGATCGCTGCGATCTTGAATGAAAACAGCAGAGGTGTATTTGGAGGGCAAGTTAGTTAGGATGACATCGATGAGGGTGCCCGTGTTTACGGATTTAGGGTTGTACCTGGTAGGTTCATTGATAATTTGTGTGAGATTGAGGGCATCAAGCTTAGATTGTAGGATGGCCGGGGTGTTAAGCATGTCCCAGTTTAGGTCACCTAGCAGCACGCCTCAGAAGATAGATGGCGGGCAATCAATTCACATATGGTATCGAGGGCACAGCTGGGGGCAGACTGTGTGCCCATTTGAAAAGTTTTGTCTTACAGTTCACCATCCCAAATACCGAACTCACTAAGTCATCCTCCAGTCATAGCTTCAGCTACAGAGCAGTTCACACAGAACCGTTCCTTACAGCTCTGTGTTTGTTGTTCCAGTTAGTCCTTGAGTAGAGGAACGGCCACCCACTCAGACTGGAGCTAAAGCCTTTCCATTTCCATAGAGGAGCCAGCTTATCTGTTCTAAATGATAAGGGACAGCCATTGACTGTAATGGAGAGTCATTTAGTGATTTAGCAGTGTGTGTGTGGCTATGTGTGTGTGTGTGTGTCCTCTATCGCTTCATGCTCCCCTCTCTCTGTTTCTCTCGTTTTCCTCTCTCAGCCACCAATCCTTTCACTTTCCCCTACTCCCTCCTCTCTCTCCTGCTCAGTCAAGCAGACCTCTCTTTCCTCTCTTTCTGTCCGTGGCCATGTAATGGTCTCAGGTAGCTCCCTCAGTGTGACAGAATCAATAGCACAGCCGCTCGAACTCCTGCGTCCCAAATGGCACCATATGGCCTTTGTAGTGCACTACTTTTTGACCAGGGCCCATAGAGCTCTGATCAACAGTAGTGCACCAGAGGGAATAGGGTTCCATTTGGGACACAGCCCCATATCTAAACTAACGGAGGACATGATGACCAACAGAACAGGAACAGGATGTTCTTTCATGGCTGTTTGCAGTAAACAACATAGAGTGTGGTTGAATACAGTGCGATTCAACTTCCTGTACATGTAATGTAAGAATGTGACCAATAGTTAACATTTGAACACTCTCTCTCTCTTTCTATTTGTCTCTGTTCTTTCCTCTTCTCTTGTCTTCTCCCTCTAGGTTCCTGACCTACTGCTACCTGTTGGCGTTCAACGCCTGGCTGCTGCTGTCTCCCGCGGTGCTGTGTTATGACTGGCAGGTGGGCAGTATACCCCTGGTGGAGTCACTGTGGGACACGCGCAACGTCGCCGCCCTGCTGCTGGGAGTGGTCATGGTCGCCCTCTGTCTGCACTGTGTCATGTCGCTACAGGTGAGATGGACATGGAGATTAGGTGCCTTCAGAACAGCCCCTCAGAACAACAGCCTCAATTCGTTGGGGCATGGACTCTACAAGGTGTCAAAAGCGTTCCACAGGGATGCTGGCCCATGTTGACTCCAACCATTCTTGATACACACGGGAAACTGTTGAGTGTGAAAAACCCATCAGCGTTGCAGTTGTTGACACAAACTGGTGCGCCTGGCACCTACTACCATACCCCGTTCAAAGGCACTTAAATATTTTGTCATTCATACTCTGAATGGCACGCATACACAATCCTTGTCTCAATTGTCTCAAGGCTTAAAAATCCTTCTTTAACCTGTGTCCTCCCCTTCATCTACACTGATGGAAGGGAATTTAACAAGTGACATCAATAAGGGATCATAGATTTCACCTGGATTCACCTGGTAGGAGTGCTATGTCATGGAAAGAGTATGATGTTCAGAATGTTTTGTACACTCGGTGTATTGATTCTATCTGTCTAGTACTTGGAAGTCTACGTTGGAGGCTAGGAGTCTCTGAACTGGGCTTGCTTTCACACACGGATACTCACAGGTTTCTAAACATAGACACTATGCTATGAAAACTCTCACCTTCCAATCACACCACACTCTGTTCGAGGAGATGATCAAACTCTCTCACGTTATTTGCCCGACCCACGCCATGAACATACAGTACACACTTTCTCTGCGTTGCCGTGGTGACAGGCAGTGTTTAGAGAAGGAGACTTATTATGTGTGAAACGTGTGTGCACTGCATCGTTCGTCGTTATTGAGTAGACCTTTAGTCTTTGGTCTCCATCCCACTCAGACAGAGTGAGAGATGTCTCGCCTGCTACTGCCAGCTGTCAACACCGAATGGCATTTGTGAAATGGATCTCTTCACCCTGCTTGTCCTTCCCGTAGTTTGCATCGGAATAATTGTTTAAAGCTGAAAGAACTGTGAGAGCTCTTGTTCTCTTCCTGTAGTTTGGGAGGTAACTTTTCTCAATACCCTGATCTTCTTGTAGAGGATGAAGCACAACTAGGCGGCAGGTGGCCTTGGCGTTGGGCCAGTAACTGAAAGGTCGCTGGTTCGAATCCCCAATCTGACTAGATGAAAAAAATTCTGTCTATGTGCCCTTGAGTAAGGCAATTCACCCTAATTGCTCCTGTAAATACTATTTCTCAATTCACTTTACCCTTAACATGGCCTCAACACCAGTCATCCAGAACAGCCCACTCAAACAGAGTTCTGTAATCAGGTGTAAGTGATGGGAACAGGAAGTGTATTGAAAAGGAGTCAGGTGTGCGTGTGTGCGTGCCAGAGAAAGACGAGGAAAGACAAAATGCAAGTGAAGAAAAGCTAGATAGAGAGATGCAGTATGAAAGAGAGGGAGCGTAAAAGAGAGGAAGCGGAAGAAGAGGGAGCATGAAAACTTTTCCATTAGCAGGGAAGAGTGAGGAAATTAGATTAACATTTAATTGGCCAGCCCCTGCTGGGTGGGAACAGGATTACTGTAGGAGAAGCTGACTCACTCTACAATACAGCAATGGTTTTCTGCTGTGCACTAATCAGACAGGGGTAAACTCATTAGGCTGGTTAGTGTCATTGGTTGTTAAGACAAGTTATCACTGCTTTGATGGCTTTATTTCGAGAGAGAGAGAGATGTAATGTGCAGCACAGTCTCATTTACCTTCTGATGAGAGGCGAGTCCCATCATGATGGAGGATTCGTATCAATAGAAATTCCATCTTTCTCACACCTGTCTCTTTCTTTACTGCTTTCTTTACCTTTCTCTCCCTATTTCAATCTTCTCTTTTTCTCTCTTTCCCCCTCTCCCCCCTGTCTCTCTCTCTCTGACATCCCTTTGCTCTGTCTGTTTTGCTGAGGTTTGCGTGCGGCTAGGTTATTGATAAATGATGAGTCTAATGGCTTTCTCCCTTCCTCGCTCTCTGCCTGTCTCTTTGGCTCTCCCTCTCTCCCGCCACACTCCCGACATGCTACAAAGGCCCCTGGGAGATGTCCCATAGTGTCACACAATGCCGTCTGTGCGACTTGCCTCCGTAACCCCTATGACCTCCTCTATAGAGATCTGTCTGTATCATCACCCACAACCACCTCAAGCAGAATGCACAGGTGACCCTTGACCCCAGGAAGTAATTGGTGCATCACTCCTGTCCCCTGTCTGTGTTTGTCACTTCCTGGTTCCTGCCCTTAACCTTGGCCTCAGGAAGTCATTGAAGCATTTAAAGCCTGGTCTGTTTTGCTATACTGTATGCAACGGCATACAGTATAGCAAAATCATGGAACCAACAGATGTCTGAGAGGAACAAGTATGAGAGAGGGCAGGGAAAGCCTGAGAGGAACAAGTACGAGAGAGGGCAGGGAAAGCCTGAGAGGAACAAGTACGTGAGAGGGCAGGGAAAGCCTGAGAGGAACAAGTACGAGAGAGGGCAGGGAAAGCCTGAGAGGAACAAGTACGAGAGAGGGCAGGGAAAGCCTGAGAGGAACAAGTATGAGAGAGGGCAGGGAAAGCCTGAGAGGAACAAGTATGAGAGAGGGCAGGAAAAGCCTGAGAGGAACAAGTATGAGAGAGGGCAGGGAAAGCCTGAGAGGAACAAGTACGAGAGAGGGCAGGGAAAGCCTGAGAGGAACAAGTACGAGAGAGGGCAGGGAAAGCCTGAGAGGAACAAGTATGAGAGAGGGCAGGGAAAGCCTGAGAGGGTCAAGTATGAGAGAGGGCAGGGAAAGCCTGAGAGGAACAAGTACGAGAGAGGGCAGGGAAAGCCTGAGAGGAACAAGTATGAGAGAGGGCAGGGAAAGCCTGAGAGGAACAAGTATGCGAGTGGGCAGGGAAAGCCTGAGAGGAACAAGTTCGAGAGAGGGCAGGGAAAGACAACACCTTACAGTGGAGTGTGTTCGTTGGTTTATTTGCTCTATTTACTGTTCGAAATGAAGGGTCGGATCCCATTATCTGTGTGTGTCTGTCTGTCTGTGTGTGGGCGGGCGTGTGTGCGTGTACATGTACGCACGTGCATGTGTGTGTGTACTGCCTAGCCATCTGTTGGCCTGGCACGGCTGGTGAGTGTGTGTGTGGAGTGGGACATATGTCAGTAGGCCAGTTCTGAAGGGTTCTACTGGGAAGGACTAACGGATGTGAGGCCAGAACCAGAGGGGTCTGATCTGGGAGGGATGCCATGTTTCTGACCACCCAATATAGTCACCTGGAGCACTGGGCTATAGCACAGCATATTCCTCTATACCAGGGGATGAGAGAGCAGGAGAGAGGAAAGAAGGGATGGTGGAAAGGGAAGAAAAGAGGAGAGGAGGAGACGAGAGAGTAGAGTGAAAAGACAAGAGGAGAAGAGAGAGGAGTGGAGTGACAGGAAACTAGAGGACATTTAGAATGGAAAGGAAAGAGTTGAGGACTGAGGAGATGAGTGGAAAATAGATGGAGAGATTGACAGGGCGGAGGAGAGAGAGGAGATGAACAGATGATAGGGAGGAGGAGGGTGGAGGGCGGAAGGTTGTCTGCAAGGTTAAAGCAGCTGTATCACCGCCTGACAAATTGTGACAGGCGTTGTACAGGCGCCTGCTGCCGTCACCATAGTAACGGAGAAGCAGTTGAGACATTGCTCTCTTCTACAGCAGAGTTAAGACGGACTGGGAGAATAGAAAGAAGAAGAAGAGGAGGAGGAGGAGGGGGGTTAGATGACTGAGAGTGGAGGATAGAGAGAAAATGACAGACAAGAGGAAGAGAGAGAGAATGCAGAGAGAGAGAGAGAGAGAGGGAGTGAGAGAGAGAGAGAATGCAGAGGGAATGCAGAGAGGGAATGCAGAGAGAGAGAGAGAGAGAGAGGGAATGCCGAGAGAGAGAGAGAGAGAGAGAGAGAGAGAGAGAGAGAGAGAGAGAGAGAGAGAGAGAGAGAGAGAGAGAGAGAGAGAGAGAGAGAGAGAGAGAGAGAGAGAGAGAGGGAATGCAGAGAGAGAGAGAGAGGGAATGAGAGAGAGAGAGAGAGAGAGAGAGAGAGAGAGAGAGGGAATGCCGAGAGAGAGAGCGAGAGAGAGAGAGAGAGAGAGAGGGAATGCAGAGAGAGAGAGAGAGAGAGAGAGAGAGAGAGAGAGAGAGAGAGAGAGAGAGAGAGAGAGAGAGAGAGAGAGAGAGAGAGAGAGAGAGAGAGAGAGAGAGAGAGAGAGAGAGAGAGAGAATGCAGAGAGGGTGGGAGAGAACGCAGAGAGGATGTCCCCTGAAGGGGCTGTGCTGGAATGACATACAGGGAAGCAATGACACATGGAGGGATACTATCAACAACCTAGCCTCCCCCATCCAGTCACTGGTCCACTCCACTGCCTACTGTATGGGACCACACTGCTTAGAGCAGCACGGTTGAATGGGGGAGAGTGTGTGTGCATGTGTTAATTACTGTATGATCCTATCTATGGCATAATATCTAGCCCCCGGTGTGTGTGCTTCCATGTGTGTGTGTCCGTAGGTCTGTAGTTGACTAGTGTGTGATCCTATCTATGTTCGCATGCTGTAGAGTACGTCCCGCGGTGTGATTAGGTGGCCGGCAGGAGAATGAGGCGTGGATTGGACCGGCGGCTTAATCAAGACGCGGCGGCTTTGGAACAGTAATTTAACGAGGGAATCAACGCCATTACTGAGGGCACAGTCATTAGACCAATTAGCTTCTGTTTGTTCTAATAACTACGAATGTTCAGAATGGAAAAATACAGAGGGATCTTTCACTCTTATTAAAAATGAATGGGTTAGAGTTGATTTAAACTGTTTTTAATTTCATGGGTCTTAATGGTCTACTCAATCAGCTTCGATATGTCAGAGCATCAGTCAGATATGCTCAGTAACTGGGCGTGACATGTATAATGATTGCCATTGATATATTTCCACTGCTGTTTGAAATGGGCATGCTGGGCATGCTTACACGCACGTCATGTATTCAAACACTGGACAGCATGTGTGCTACTGCAAACAACATGAAGGCAACAGATGATTAAATGTGGGAATTTTAGGCTCCGGTTTTCCTATGGATGTGCTAACCTCTCACATTTTCTCCCCACCCCCCCACCCCCATTGCTTTCTCTCCCTCTCTCTCTCTTTCCCCTCCCCCCTATCACTCTCCCTGCATCTCGCCCCCCTCTCTCTGTCTCTCTGTAGAGGTTGGAGAGTAGGGAGGTGTTGCTGGGAGTGTTGTTCCTGGTCTGTCCCTTCATCCCGGCCAGTAACCTCTTCTTCAGGGTGGGCTTCGTGGTGGCAGAGAGGGTCCTCTACATGCCCAGGTGGGTCGTGTGTGTGTGTGTGTGTGTTATTGTAGGTAATGTGTGTGTTGTGTGGGTTTTCCCACTTCTAAACCTCTCTGGGCTTGGATGGTTTGTAATTAGATAGCTGGTGTAATTCTCCTGTGTGCAGTAGTGTGTAGACTAGCTTGGTTGCCCTACTGAATTTGTGTGTCTGTGTTTTGGGGCTGACCCCCTTTAGTCGACTGGTCGATTGTTTGCAAAGGCCAGAAACAGCGAGCAGCGGGAGCACCAGATTTTTTTCCTTCTGTTTAGGCTATATTGATCTCTGGCTCCCTCTTTTTAGTAATTTGTGTGCTTCATTTTTACCCACAGTGCTTAAAGCATCAGACGAGCTCAGTGGCCTACATATAGTTGATTTATTTAAAAATACACTTTTAAAATTTCAACCAAGAACAGACGACTCTCGGTCGACCGAGATATTTTTTAGTTGGGGACAGCCGTAGTGTGTTTATGTTTGCGGGAGTTTACAAGAGTGTGTACGAGTGAGTAATTGAACATATGGAGAGAGGATCAAACACACACACACACACACACACACACACACACACACACACACACACACACACACACACACACACACACACACACACACACACACACACACACACACACACACACAAGGTTATTTTCTGCTGTGCTTCACATTTCAGTCAAGGGCCTCTGGTACGTCCTTGTAGTGGATTCCTATGAAGTGCTCTCTCTCTCCTCCCTCTCTCCTTTACTCTATCTGCTCTCTCCATCTGTCTGTTCTCTCCTTTACTCTCTCTGCTCTCTCCATCTGTCTGTTCTCTCCCGCTGCCTTGCATCATTCTAAGGGCTCCTTCAGTGCTTTCAAGGGCTTCCCAGATAATGTGTTTCCATTTATTTTTCCTGATGCTGATATCTTATAAGAAAATCATATTCTGTTTGTCTGTCAATGCTCTCTCTCTCTTCTTCTCTTCCTCTCTCTCAACTTTCCATTTTCAATTTCCCTGTCTCACGGCCTACCCCCATCTCTTTCTGTTAATCCGGTCCCTGTGTGTGTGTGTGTGTGTGTGTGTGTGTGTGTGTGTGTGTGTGTGTGTGTGTGTGTGTGTGTGTGTGTGTGTGTGTGTGTGTGTGTGTGTGTGTGTGTGTGTGTGTGTGTGTGTGTGTGTGTGCGTTTGCGTGTGCGTGTAAGATTATCATGGCCGTAGTGGCCCTTGGGGGCCTCTGCCCTTTAAAAGCACACACAGACACACACACACACATACAGACACAGACACACACACACACACAGACTAGAGGTCGACCGATTAATCGGAATGGCCGATTAATTAGGGCCGATTTCAAGTTTTCATAACAATCGGTAATCTGCATTTTTGTACACCGATCATGGCCGATTACATTGCACTCCACGAGGAGACTGCGTGGCAGGCTGACTACCTGTTATGCGAGTGCAGCAAGGAGCCAAGGTAAGGTGCTAGCTAGCATTAAACATATCTTAGAAAAAACTATCAATCTTAACATAATCACTAGTTAACCTTTCTAGCGGAACCCCTCGACAACATTCTGCTGAAAAGGCAGCGCGGGAAATTAAAATATGTAACTTTCACACATTAACAAGTCCAATACAGCAAATGAAAGATAAACATCTTGTTAATCTACCCATCGTATCCGATTTCAAAAAGGCTTTACAGCAAAAGCACAACATATGATTATGTTAGTTCAGAGCCAAGTAAAAAAAAAAAAGCCATTTTCCCAGCCAAAAATAGGAGTCACAAAAAGCAGAAATATAGATAAAATTAATCACTAACCTTTGATGATCTTCATCAGATGACACTCGTAGGACATCATGTTACACAATACATGTATGTTTTGTTCGATAATGTGCATATTTATATCCAAAAATCTCAGTTTACATTGGCGCGTTACGTGCAGTAATGTTTTGATTCCAAAACATCCAGTGATTTTGCAGATAGCCACAGAAATCCCAGAAATACTCATAATAAACATAATCATCAACAATGTTCCAACCGGAGAATTCCATTGTCTGTAGCAAAGCACTGGAACGAGAGCTAACTCTGTCGGGAGCGCGCGTCACGAGCCTGAGACACTCTGCCAGACCACTGACTCAAACAGGTCTCATGAGCCCCTCCTTTATAGCAGAAGCCTGAAACAATTTTCTAAAGACGGTTGACATCTAGTGGAAGCCTTAGGAAGTGCAACTTAACTACACATGGTTGATGATATTACTAGTTTATCTAGCTTGTCCTGCGTTGCATATAATCGAAGCGGTGCCTGTTAATTTATCATTGAATCACAGCCTACTTCGCCAAAGGGGTGATTTAACAAGCGCATTCGCGAAAAAAGCACTGTCGTTGCACCAATGTGTACCTAACCATAAACATCAAAGCTGCATATTTAGTTAATATTGCTTGCTAACATGAATTTCTTTTAACTAGGGAAATTGTGTCACTTCTCTTGCGTTCTGTGCAAGCAGAGTCAGGGTATATGCAGCAGTTTGGGCCGCCTGGCTCGTTGCGAACTGTGTGAAGACCATTTCTTCCTAACAAAGACAGCCAACTTCGCCAAACGGGGGATGATTTAACAAAAGCGCATTTGCGAAAAAAAGCACAATCATTGCACGAATGTACCTAACCATAAACATCAATGCCTTTCTTAAAATCTTTACACAAAAGTATATTTTTTTAAACCTGCATATTTAGTTAAAAAGAAATTCATGTTAGCAGGCTATATTAAACTAGGGAATTGTGTCACTTCTCTTGCGTTCATTGCACGCAGAGTTAGGGTATATGCAACAGTTTGGGCCGCCTGGCTCGTTGCGAACTAATTTGCCAGAATTTTACGTAATTATGACATAACATTGAAGGTTGTGCAATGTAACAGCAATATTTAGACTTATGGATGCCACCCGTTAGATAAAATACGGAACGGTTCCGTATTTCACTGAAAGAATAAACGTTTTGTTTTCGAAATTATAGTTTCCGGATTTGACCATATTAATGACCTAATGGCTCGTATTTCTGTGTGTTATTATATTATAATTAAGTCTATGATTTGATAGAGCAGTCAGACTGAGTGGTGGTAGGCAGCAGCAGGCTCGTAAGCATTCATTCAAACAGCACTTTACTGCGTTTGCCAGCAGCTCTTCGCAATGCTTCAAGCATTGCGCTGTTTATGACTTCAAGCCTATCAACTCCCGAGATTAGGCTGGCAATACTAAAGTACCTATTAGAACATCCAATAGTCAAAGGTATATGAAATACAAATGGTATAGAGAGAAATAGTCCTATAATAACTACAACCTAAAACTTCTTACCTGGGAATATTGGAGACTCATGTTAAAAGGAACCACCAGCTTTCATATGTTCTCATGTTCTGAGCAAGGAACTTAAACGTTAGCTTTTTTACATGGCACATATTGCACTTTTACTTTCTTCTCCAACACTTTGTTTTTGCATTATTTAAACCAAATTGAACATGTTTCATTATTTATTTGAGACTAAATAGATTTTATTGATGTATTATATTAAGTTAAAATAAAAGTGTTCATTGTTCATTCAGTATTGTTGTAATTGTCATTATTCCAAATATATATATATATATATATATATATATATATATATATTTATTTATTTATTTATATATATATATATATATATATAAAAATCGTCCAATTAATCGGTATCGGCTTTTTTTGGTCCTCCAATATTCGGTATCGGTATCAACGTTGAAAAATCATAATCGGTTGACCTCTTACACAGACACACACATTCACTGATGCAGGTTGAGAGTTTAGAGTGTATAGCCTGGAGGAACCCGTGGGGGGGAGCGCTGTGTAAAATCAACTCACTTCATCTCTCTCCACTCACTTAACCTCCTGCATGTATAATGACAGAATAAAATGTCAACAGACGCTTCTCAAATATGTAAATGTTCCCCCTCAAAAGCAGTTCCCAATGCTGTGATAGGAGGAGTACAGGAATGGAACTCCTCCTCCTGCTGTGATAGGAGGAGTACGGGAATGGAACTGCTACTCCTGCTGTGATAGGAGGAGTACGGGAATGGAACTCCTCCTCCTGCTGTGATAGGAGGAGTACGGGAATGGAACTCCTCCTCCTGCTGTGATAGGAGGAGTACGGGAATGGAACTCCTCCTCCTGCTGTGATAGGAGGAGTACGGGAGGAGTACGGGAATGGAACTGCTCCTCCTGCTGTGATAGGAGGAGTACGGGAATGGAACTGCTCCTCCTGCTGTGATAGGAGGAGTACGGGAATGGAACTCCTCCTCCTGCTGTGATAGGAGGAGTACGGGAATGGAACTGCTCCTCCTGCTGTGATAGGAGGAGTACGGGAATGGAACTGCTGCTCCTGCTGTGATAGGAGGAGTACGGGAATGGAACTCCTCCTCCTGCTGTGATAGGAGGAGTACGGGAATGGAACTCCTCCTCCTGCTGTGATAGGAGGAGTACGGGAATGGAACTCCTCCTCCTGCTGTGATAGGAGGAGTACGGGAATGGAACTCCTCCTCCTGCTGTGATAGGAGGAGTACGGGAATGGAACTCCTCTTCCTGCTGTGATAGGAGGAGTACGGGAATGGAACTGCTCCTCCTGCTGTGATAGGAGGAGTACGGGAATGGAACTGCTCCTCCTGCTGTGATAGGAGGAGTACGGGAATGGAACTCCTCCTCCTGCTGTGATAGGAGGAGTACGGGAATGGAACTGCTTCTGTACTGTGGCAGAGTTGATCAAACAGAAAACATGCAACCGTTTTCCAATGTGTATGTGTTGTATCATCTGATGCAGGTATATGTACTGTACAGTACAGTATGTGTGTCTTATTACAGCCTCAGTGTACTAACCAGCGCAGTGGGATACTTGTCAACGAGGCAGAGGGCATGCTGGGAATTGATTTAAAGGGAACATGAGACGGTGCTGAAGAGAGACCCCTCATCTCTGCCTCTGCTTGCAGTGTGTTACCTGTTAGGCTAAATGTAGTCCAGACACATGGCTGGGCACAGGGTTTACACTTCCATCTAAATGTAGTCCAGACACATGGCTGTGCACAGGGTTTACACTTCCATCTAAATGTAGTCCAGACACATGGCTGTGCACAGGGTTTACACGTCCATCTAAATGTAGTCCAGACACATGGCTGTGCACAGGGTTTACACGTCCATCTAAATGTAGTCCAGACACATGGCTGTGCACAGGGTTTACACTTCCATCTAAATGTAGTCCAGACACATGGCTGTGCACAGGGTTTACACGTCCATCTAAATGTAGTCCAGACACATGGCTGTGCACAGGGTTTACACTTCCATCTAAATGTAGTCCAGACACATGGCTGTGCACAGGGTTTACACTTCCATCTAAATGTAGTCCAGACACATGGCTGTGCACAGGGTTTACACGTCCATCTAAATGTAGTCCAGACACATGGCTGTGCACAGGGTTTACACGTCCATCTAAATGTAGTCCAGACACATGGCTGTGCACAGGGTTTACACTTCCATCTAAATGTAGTCCAGACACATGGCTGTGCACAGGGTTTACACGTCCATCTAAATGTAGTCCAGACACATGGCTGTGCACAGGGTTTACACTTCCATCTAAATGTAGTCCAGACACATGGCTGTGCACAGGGTTTACACTTCCATCTAAATGTAGTCCAGACACATGGCTGTGCACAGGGTTTACACTTCCATCTAAATGTAGTCCAGACACATGGCTGTGCACAGGGTTTACACTTCCATCTAAATGTAGTCCAGACACATGGCTGGGCACAGGGTTTACACTTCCATCTAAATGTAGTCCAGACACATGGCTGTGCACAGGGTTTACACGTCCATCTAAATGTAGTCCAGACACATGGCTGTGCACAGGGTTTACACTTCCATCTAAATGTAGTCCAGACACATGGCTGTGCACAGGGTTTACACGTCCATCTAAATGTAGTCCAGACACATGGCTGTGCACAGGGTTTACACTTCCATCTAAATGTAGTCCAGACACATGGCTGTGCACAGGGTTTACACTTCCATCTAAATGTAGTCCAGACACATGGCTGTGCACAGGGTTTACACGTCCATCTAAATGTAGTCCAGACACATGGCTGTGCACAGGGTTTACACGTCCATCTAAATGTAGTCCAGACACATGGCTGTGCACAGGGTTTACACTTCCATCTAAATGTAGTCCAGACACATGGCTGTGCACAGGGTTTACACGTCCATCTAAATGTAGTCCAGACACATGGCTGTGCACAGGGTTTACACTTCCATCTAAATGTAGTCCAGACACATGGCTGTGCACAGGGTTTACACTTCCATCTAAATGTAGTCCAGACACATGGCTGGGCACAGGGTTTACACTTCCATCTAAATGTAGTCCAGACACATGGCTGTGCACAGGGTTTACACTTCCATCTAAATGTAGTCCAGACACATGGCTGGGCACAGGGTTTACACTTCCATCTAAATGTAGTCCAGACACATGGCTGGGCACAGGGTTTACACGTCCATCTAAATGTAGTCCAGACACATGGCTGGGCACAGGTTTTACACTTCCATCTAAATGTAGTCTTTAGTGGACATGGTTGCTTTAGGGAGGTTTATGCTCATACAAGAGGTGTTATCCTGCTCTATATCCCCATTTGACCTCCTCCTACCCCCTAACTCAGCCTAACTCTCATTTTTTAAATTCCCCCTCCCTCCTTCTCTCCCTCTCTCCATCCCTCGCCTCCTCCCTCTCTCCATCCCTCTAACTATTAATTCTGCTAATCTTTCCTTGCTTGGGTCTGCAGGGGACTTTCCCTGAGTCATCTGCGTAGCTGAGCGCAGGATTAGTAGTGATTTCCAATGCAAACAGGTTCCCCATCCCAGGGTTTAATATCGCCCACTCACAGCTCGACACTCTGAGGTATTAGAGATGCAAAATGCAAAAGGGTACTGAGAATGTGTGTGAGAGTGTGTGTGTGAGACAGAGAGAGAGATTGCAATTACTGTACGTGAGCTTGCATTTGAGTGTGTGTGAGTGTTTGTATGAGAGAGAGGTGTGTGATTGTGGCTAGAGAGACAGAATGTGGACGTGTGTGGGTGTATGATAATGTATTGGAAGAGATTGTAATCTTGGGTAATAAGGCATTTCCACTATCCCTTTCCACTTTGCCGCGCCTGCAGAGAAAAGCTTTGTGTTTACTTTTCAAATTAAACATTTGCCAGGTTCTCGGTTAGCATTCTGTGTGTTGTTAATTGATTTTCTCCGATGCTGTATACCTTCCTTTTGTCTGACTTTCTGATGAATGCGCCAGCAGAACTTTTTAATGAAGCCCCAAGCGTACGAAGATGTCTCCTGGGAAATGGAGTTCTGCTCCGTGTGTTTTTTGAGAGCTTTCCGCTGCCTGCAATCACACAACCATTTTACTCCACGACAGAGCAAGAGGGAACGCTGGGACGTTATCATGGCAGGCAGGCTTGTGTGTGTGTGTGTGTGTGTACAGTGGGGCAAAAAAGTATTTAGTCAGCCACCAATTGTGCAAGTTCTCCCACTTAAAAAGATGAGAGAGGCCTATAATTGTCATCATAGGTACACTTCAACTATGACAGACAAAATGAGAGAAAAAAATCCAGAAAATCACATTGTAGGATTTTTAATGAATTTATTTGCAAATTATGGTGGAAAATAAGTATTTGGTCAATAACAAAAGTTTATCTCAATACTTTGTTATATACCCTTTGTTGGCAATGAAAGAGGTCAAACGTTTTCTGTAAGTCTTCACAAGGTTTTCACACACTGTTGCTGGTATTTTGGCCCATTCCTCCATGCAGATCTCCTCTAGAGCAGTGATGTTTTGGGGCTGTTGCTGGGCAACACGGACTTTCAACTCCCTCCAAAGATTTTCTATGGGGTTGAGATCTGGAGACTGGCTAGGCCACTCCAGGACCTTGAAATGCTTCTTACGAAGCCACTCCTTCGTTGCCCGGGCAGTGTGTTTGGGATCATTGTCATGCTGAAAGACCCAGCCATGTTTCATCTTCAATGCCCTTGCTGATGGAAGGAGGTTTTCACTCCAAATCTCACAATACATGGCCCCATTCATTCTTTCCTTTACACGGATCAGTCGTCCTGGTCCCTTTGCAGAAAAACAGCCCCAAAGCATGATGTTTCCACCCCCATGCTTCACAGTAGGTATGGTGTTCTTTGGATGCAACTCAGCATTTTTTGTCCTCCAAACACGACGAATTGAGTTTTTACCAAAAAGTTATATTTTGGTTTCATCTGACCATATGACATTCTTCCAATCTTCTTCTGGATCATCCAAATGCTCTCTAGCAAACTTCAGACGGGCCTGGACATGTACTGGCTTAAGCAGGGGGACACGTCTGGCACTGCAGGATTTGAGTCCCTGGCGGCCTTAGTGTGTTACTGATGGTAGGCTTTGTTACTTTGGTCCCAGCTCTCTGCATGTCATTCACTAGGTCCCCCCGTGTGGTTCTGGGATTTTTGCTCACCGTTCTTGTGATCATTTTGACCCCACGGGGTGAAATCTTGCGTGGAGCCCCAGATCGAGGGAGATTATCAGTGGTCTTCTATGTCTTCCATTTCCTAATAATTACTCCCACAGTTGATTTCTTCAAACCAAGCTGCTTACCTATTGCAGATTCAGTCTTCCCAGCCTGGTGCAGGTCTACAATTTTGTTTCTGGTGTCCTTTGACAGCTCTTTGGTCTTGGCCATAGTGGAGTTTGGAGTGTGACTGTTTGAGGTTGTGGACAGGTGTCTTTTATACTGATAACAAGTTCAAACAGGTGCCATTAATACAGGTAACGAGTGGAGGACAGAGGAGCCTCTTAAAGAAGAAGTTACAGGTCTGTGAGAGCCAGAAATCTTGCTTGTTTGTAGGTGACCAAATACTTATTTTCCACCATAATTTGCAAATAAATTCATTAAAAATCCTACAATGTGATTTTCTGGATTTTTGTTTCTCATTTTGTCTGTCATAGTTGAAGTGTACCTATGATGAAAATTACAGGCCTCTCTCATCTTTTTAAGTGGGAGAACTTGCACAATTGGTGGCTGACTAAATACTTTTTTTGCCCCACTGTATGTGTCTGCTTCGTGTGTTTTGTATCTGGCAGGGCTATACAACTGACAGGCGGGCGTTTCAGCTGAATTCAGTGGCGGTGCTTTTCAGAGTGGAGAATTAGCGCAGGGTAATCTCATTCATGGTTATGCTGATTCACTCACTTTACGGTCTGCTGTCTGAGATCAACGTCACAGTGCCTGCTCTCACACACACATACACACACCGTGTCATTCTGAGAGACTGCACTTCTGGCATATGTCACACGCTTTGTTTCACACAGGCCTCAAGGCTTCATATGCGTACTCACGCACAACGCACAACACACACACACACACACACAGTACCCAGATGGGAGTTGTGCAGTGTGTGTGCCTGCATGCAAGCGTGTGTGTGTGTGTGTGTGTGTATGCATGTTTTATGTGTGTGTGTGTGTGTGTGTGTGTGTGTGTGTGTGTGTGTGTGTGTGTGTGTGTGTGTGTGTGTGTGTGTGTGTGTGTGTGTGTGTGTGTATGCATGTTTTATGTGTGTGTGTGTGTGTGTGTATGCATGTTTTATGTGTGTGTGTGCCCACCCCGCTGTGTATTATCAGCCAGACCCTGTAATGAGGCTAGTTTGCTGCTCAGTGAATTCCAGCGTGTGATATCGAGGTCGCATCCCCACTTAGGCTGGCATTCATCCCTGTCCGCCTACCCAGGGCTCTGATTGGTGGGTTGGGCCGCGCCGTGCGCCAGGGTAAATATTAGCACTGGCTAGGCCGTTAGCTCTGACAGCAGAATGTCTAAAGCTGGAGTGATGGCTGCTGTGACTGTCCGGGTGCTCTCTGTCTCTCTCTCTGTCTCTCTCTCTGTCTCTCTCTCTGTCTGTTTCTCTCTCTGTCTCTTTCTCTCTTTCTTTCCCTCTCTCTCTCTCTCTCTCTGTCACTCTCTCTGTCTCTCTGTCTCTCTGTCTGTCTCTCTGTCTGTCTTTTTTTTTCTTTTTTTTCTCTCTCTCTCTCTCTCTCTCTCTCTCTCTCTCTCTCTCTCTCTCTCTGTCTGTCTGTCTGTCTGTCTGTCTGTCTGTCTGTCTGTCTGTCTGTCTGTCTGTCTGTCTGTCTGTCTGTCTGTCTGTCTGTCTGTCTGTCTGTCTGTCTGTCTGTCTGTCTGTCTCTCTCTCTCTCTCTCTCTCTCTCAATTCAATTCAATTCAATTCAATTCAAGGGGCTTTATTGGCATGGGAAACATGTGTTAACATTGCCAAAGCAAGTGAGGTAGATATTATACAAAAGTGAAATAAACAATACAAATTAACAGTAAACATTACACATACAGAAGTTTCAAAACAATAAAGACATTACAAATGTTATATTATATATATACAGTGTTGTAACAATGTACAAATGGTTAAAGCACACAAGTTAAAATAAATAAGCATAAATATGGGTTGTATTTACAATGGTGTTTGTTCTTCACTGGTTGCCCTTTTCTTGTGGCAACAGGTCACAAATCTTGCTGCTGTGATGGCACACTGTGGAATTTCTCCCAGTAGATATGGGAGTTTATCAAAATTGGATTTGTTTTCAAATTCTTTGTGGATCTGTGTAATCTGTGGGAAATATGTCTCTCTAATATGGTCATACATTGGGCAGGAGGTTAGGAAGTGCAGCTCAGTTTCCACCTCATTTTGTGGGCAGTGAGCACATAGCCTGTCTTCTCTTGAGAGCCATGTCTGCCTACGGCGGCCTTTCTCAATAGCAAGGCTATGCTCACTGAGTCTGTACATAGTCAAAGCTTTCCTTAAGTTTGGGTCAGTCACAGTGGTCAGGTATTCTGCCACTGTGTACTCTCTGTTTAGGGCCAAATAGCATTCTAGTTTGCTCTGTTTTTTTGTTAATTCTTTCCAATGTGTCAAGTAATTATCTTTTTGTTTTCTCATGATTTGGTTGGGTCTAATTGTGCTGTTGTCCTGGGGCTCTGTGGGGTGTGTTTGTGTTTGTGAACAGAGCCCTAGGACCAGCTTGCTTAGGGGACTCTTCTCCAGGTTCATCTCTCTGTAGGTGATGGCTTTGTTATGGAAGGTTTGGGAATCGCTTCCTTTTAGGTGGTTGTAGAATTTAACGGCTCTTTTCTGGATTTTGATAATTAGTGGGTATCGGCCTAATTCTGCTCTGCATGCATTATTTGGTGTTCTACGTTGTACACGGAGGATATTTTTGCAGAATTCTGCATGCAGAGTCTCAATTTGGTGTTTGTCCCATTTTGTGAAATCTTGGTTGGTGAGCGGACCCCAGACCTCACAACCATAAAGGGCAATGGGCTCTATGACTGATTCAAGTATTTTTAGCCAGATCCTAATTGGTATGTTGAAATTTATGTTCCTTTTGATGGCATAGAATGCCCTTCTTGCCTTGTCTCTCAGATCGTTCACAGCTTTGTGGAAGTTACCTGTGGCGCTGATGTTTAGGCCGAGGTATGTATAGTTTTTTGTGTGCTCTAGGGCAACAGTGTCTAGATGGAATTTGTGGTCCTGGCGACTGGACCTTTTTTGGAACACCATTATTTTGGTCTTACTGAGATTTACTGTCAGGGCCCAGGTCTGACAGAATCTGTGCAGAAGATCTAGGTGCTGCTGTAGGCCCTCCTTGGTTGGTGACAGAAGCACCAGATCATCAGCAAACAGTAGACATTTGACTTCAGAGTCTAGTAGGGTGAGGCCGGGTGCTGCAGACTGTTCTAGTGCCCGCGCCAATTCGTTGATATATATGTTGAAGAGGGTGGGGCTTAAGCTGCATCCCTGTCTCACCCCACGACCCTGTGTGAAGAAATGTGTGTGTTTTTTGCCAATTTTAACCGCACACTTGTTGTTTGTGTACATGGATTTTATAATGTCGTATGTTTTACCCCCAACACCACTTTCCATCAATTTGTATAGCAGACCCTCATGCCAAATTGAGTCGAAGGCTTTTTTGAAGTCAACAAAGCATGAGAAGACTTTGCCTTTGTTTTGGTTTGTTTGGTTGTCAATTAGGGTGTGTAGGGTGAATACATGGTCTGTTGTACGGTAATTTGGTAAAAAGCCAATTTGACATTTGCTCAGTACATTGTTTTCATTGAGGAAATGTACGAGTCTGCTGTTAATGATAATGCAGAGTATTTTCCCAAGGTTACTGTTGACGCATATTCCACGGTAGTTATTGGGGTCAAATTTGTCTCCACTTTTGTGGATTGGGGTGATCAGTCCTTGGTTCCAAATATTGGGGAAGATGCCAGAGCTAAGGACGATGTTAAAGAGTTTTAGTATAGCCAATTGGAATTTGTTGTCTGTATATTTGATCATTTCATTAAGGATACCATCAACACCACAGGCCTTTTTGGGTTGGAGGGTTTTTATTTTGTCCTGTAACTCGTTCAAGGTAATTGGAGAATCCAGTGGGTTCTGGTAGTCTTTAATAGTTGATTCTAGGATTTGTATTTGATCATGTATATGTTTTTGCTCTTTATTCTTTGTTATAGAGCCAAAAAGATTGGAGAAGTGGTTTACCCATACATCTCCATTTTGGATGGATAATTCTTCGTGTTGTTGTTTGTTTAGTGTTTTCCAATTTTCCCAGAAGTGGTTAGAGTCTATGGATTCTTCAATTACATTGAGCTGATTTCTGACGTGCTGTTCCTTCTTTTTCCGTAGTGTATTTCTGTATTGTTTTAGTGATTCACCATAGTGAAGGTGTAGACTCAGGTTTTCCGGGTCTCTATGTTTTTGGTTGGACAGGTTTCTCAATGTCTTTCTTAGGTTTTTACATTCTTCATTAAACCATTAGTCATTGTTGTTCATTTTCTTTGGTTTTCTATTTTACATTTTTAGATTTGATGGAGGGAAGCTGAGAGGTCAAATATACTGTTAAGATTTTCTACTGCCAAGTTTACACCTTCACTATTGCAGTGGAACGTTTTACCCAGGAAGTTGTCTAAAAGGGATTGAATTTGCTGTTGTCTAATTGTGTTTTGGTAGGTTTCCAAACTGCATTCCTTCCATCTATAGCATTTCTTAATGTTACTCAGTTCCTTTGGCTTTGATGCCTCATGATTGAGTATTGCTCTGTTCAAGTAGACTGTGATTTTGCTGTGGTCTGATAGGGGTGTCAGTGGGCTGACTGTGAACGCTCTGAGAGACTCTGGGTTGAGGTCAGTGATAAAGTAGTCTACAGTGCTACTGCCAAGAGATGAGCTATAGGTGAACCTACCATAGGAGTCCCCTCGAAGCCTACCATTGACTATGTACATACCCAGCGTGCGACAGAGCTGCAGGAGTTGTGACCCGTTTTTGTTGGTTATGTTGTCATAGTTGTGCCTAGGGGGGCATATGGGGGAGGGAATGCTGTCACCTGCAGGCAGGTGTTTGTCCCCCTGTGTGCTGAGGGTGTCAGGTTCTTGTCCAGTTCTGGCATTTAGGTCACCACAGACTAATACATGTCCCTGGGCCTGGAAATGATTGATTTCCTCCTTCAGGATGGAGAAGCTGTCTTCATTAAAGTATGGGGATTCTAGTGGGGGGATATAGGTAGCACACAGGAGGACATTTTTCTCTGTTAAGATAATTTCCTTTTGAATTTCTAGCCAAATGTAAAATGTTCCTGTTTTGATTAATTTAATGGAGTGAGTTAGGTCTGCTCTATACCAAATTAGCATTCCCCCTGAGTCCCTTCCCTGTTTCACACCTGGTAGTTTGGTGGATGGGACTACCAGCTCTCTGTAACCTAGAGGGCAACCAGTGGGTCCGTCTCCTCTGTACCAGGTTTCTTGCAGGATGACAATGTCTGCATTACCGATTTCTTTGGTGAAGTCCGGGTTCCTGCTCTTTAGGCCAAAGGCAGATGACCTCAGGCCTTGGATATTCCAGGATGATATAGTGAAGG
The DNA here is from genome assembly GCF_045679555.1 of Salvelinus alpinus. Lineage (NCBI taxonomy): Eukaryota > Metazoa > Chordata > Actinopteri > Salmoniformes > Salmonidae > Salvelinus > Salvelinus alpinus. The sequence continues at coordinate 9,167,396 of NC_092122.1, forward strand.
CTTTTTGTTCCATAAAGTGTCCAATGTTGTTGGTCGTGGTTTGGCCTCAGGCCAGTAAGTGTGAGCAGAGCCTGCTGAGCATCTGGTACATGCCGTTGGCTTGGGCGAGTGTAAGAGTGGGGGTTGGGCCTGTTTGCCCGCTCACTACCTGGGCGTATGTGTGACTTCCATGTTGATGCCCTCTCTGCGGGGGTGGGGTGCATGGGGTGGGCAGGAGTGGCATAGGTCTGATCTGAGGGGGCCTAAATTGGGTGTGGGCATGGTTGATGTGGGGGGGTGTTGATTGGTTGGGGTGGGGGTGTGTCTGGGGGTGCTGTGGTCTGGATGTAGGTCCTCTTGGCGTGGGTCCTCTATGTGTAGGTCCAGGGTGGGGTGCTGAAGGTCTTGGAGGGTGTCTCGCTGGTCTGGGTGGGGTGTCTATTGATCTGTTGCTCCTGTGTGAAGTGTTGGGGCTGCGTTTGAGAGCGATGTCCTTTAGAGTCCGGGCAAAGGTGGGCACTGCTGCCTTGTAGAGGTGGACCTGGTCATAGAGGCTGTTCAAGTCCAGGGTGGAGTGGTGGGCCAGGAAAACATTTGGTTTTGAGGCACAGTCACGGGAGATGCTTGCGTTTACCCGCTGTATTGTAGCAGGGTGGAAGTCTTTTCGTGGTAGCAGGGTGGAGATAACCACTTGTGCATTGGGGAAAGTAGAAGAAGCTTTTTCAATCACTCCCTTCAGTGCTGTGGCCACCCTTTCCTGCTGTGCTCTCAGGTCGTTTGTGCCTGTGTGTATTATTATGTGGCTAGGTGAGCCTAGTTTGTCCTCAGACAGAAGGTCTAGGGCGCACTGGGTGTTTGGACACCAGAGTTTAGATACACTGTGTTTGGGAAAAAGTTTTTTTTCTTCTATAAATTTCCCATTTGAGTCCATAAGGAGAAAAATCTGTGTCTTGTGTTTGTCCTCAGTGGGTGTGGGGGGGTTGTCAGGAGGGCTATCAGGGTGGCTGACAGGGGGGGTGCTCAGGGGGGGTGAGAGCTGCTGGGCTTGGGGTTTTTCTTTTGTCTGTTCTGCTGTGATGTTGACTCTATGGTCAGGGTCTGGTGTGGACTGTTCTGCTGTGGTGTCGAGACTTTTGTCGGGTGATGAGGTGGGCTGTTCTGCTGGCTTCTCTGTGGGGATGGCCACCTCCCTAGTGGGTTGTTCTCTGTCACATGCCATCCCCCTCAACCTCTCCTCCAGCAGTCTGATCCTCTCCTCCATCCCCCTCTCCCTCTCCTCCAGCAGTCTGATCCTCTCCTCTAGTGCTCTGTTCTGCTCCTGCTCCTGCTTCTGCTCTTTCTCCAGTTGAAGTTGTCTCTTAACTGTCCAGAGTCCAGATGTGTCTCTCTCCACCTCCAGCTCTCCTGGTCTGGTTAAGGGGGTGTTGTTGTGCTGGACTGTTGTCTGGGTCTGTGCTGACTGGAGTGTAATCACCTGCTGTTCCAGCTCAACCTGCCTTACCTCCAGCTGGGTGAATTTATCCTTCATTTCAATGAGGGAGAAGTGCTCTGTACTGGGAGGTTGACTGTCTGCTGAGGGTTGCTCGTCTGTGGGGTTATATGATGAAGAGTTTTGGTCTGACCCGCTTGGGGTGGGGGTATCTTTATCAAGGGAGAGCTTCTCCTGCTGGGCTAATTCTTTGATTAGGTGAAAGTCCAGCTGAAACTGTTTGGGGTTGCCCTGTACCAATACTGTTCCAGACTTATATAGATTTATGTTAGCTGACTCAGAGTCCTCGTTGTCAAGTATCCTGAGTTTCCACCCCTCGTTAACCCCCCCTCTCTTAACAGAGGGGTAGTGTGCTAATATAGCACTGTGCCATGCCAGGGGATGGTTTGTGTGGAAGATAAGGTTGCTGATGTTCCCATTTTTGTAATAGTCAGCAAAAAGTGTCTCTTGATTTTCCATAAGGAGCTTCATTTTGTGCTCTTTTCTTGCCTTGTCATTCTTTACACTCCCAGGGTACTGTATTTTAATTACCTCTGAACAGCAGGAGGGAGCTTCTAAGGCCTCTCCATTTGGTTGGGGTAGACTATTCGACTCTCCTGCCATTGTTGAGCTAATGGTCTTTGACACCTCTCACTTGACACGTCAGTGCTAGTTGAAGCTGTATCAAGCTTGGCAATTATGTTTCATTCAATGCTTATAAAGTAATGTCATGTATTTTTCTTCTTGGCTTTTGGCAATAGAATATAGTTTCAGACTAAACATTACTCACTCAGTTCCAGGTTGGGTGGTGTTTTCAGGTTACTGTTGTTTTCCAGAGAATTTGCTGTGTAATAATCCTTGGTAGTTGTGAATCTTTCAGGTGATTCCGTAATTCCGTCCAAAATCAGGTTGTAGGTTTTGAGTTTTGATTTGAATTTAGGGTTATGTTGTAGAGGGTAGCATCCTGTATGTGTTCCTGACAAAAAATCCAAGTTTAACTAACTCTAAATCTATATTTTTTAAAGAAAATGCTGAAAAATGCAGGAGCTCATCTGATCATGACCTCTCTCTCTCTCTCTCTCTCTCTCTCTCTCTCTCTCTCTCTCTCTCTCTCTCTCTCTCTCTCTCTCTCTCTCTCTCTCTCTCTCTCTCTCTCTCTCTCTCTGTGTGTGTCTGTCTCTCACTCTCTTTTTATCTCTGTCTCTGTCTGACACACACACTCAGGAGGATACTGTAGATCAGCAGACAGCCTTTAAATAGCTGGCCGACTAGCTCTCTCCCATTGAGTCTCCCTCAGTTTCAATCACTCTCTCTCCTTCTCTCTGTCTGTCTATCATCGTATCATTCTATCACATCTGTATTTTTAACACCGTATTTTCTGCCTCCTCTCTTTTTTCAACCTGTTGTCACGTTCTGTCTCTCTCTCTTAAGCTGATTTCCCCCGGTGTTACTTTCTCAGAATATCTCCTGGTGCTATTTACTTTCCCTCCTTCTGTCTGGGTTTGTAGGGAAACTGCAATGGTGTGGAAGGAATGAGAGAGCCCTGTTTGCCCCGTGCTAATACACACACACACACACACACACACACACACACACACACACACACACACACACACACACACACACACATACACATACACATACACATACACATACACATACACATACACACACATACACAGGGGTGTGAGACAGCATTGGGGTGGGAGATGTGGTTTGCTCAGTCTTAGGTGTGTGTGTTTGGGGAGGTAGGGGATTGTAAGGAAGCAGCCATGTTATATTTCCTGTGGAAAAACAGGGTACTGTGGGATTGGAGAGGGGGGATTCTTGGCTAGACTTCTACGACTTCTTGAACTCTGGATAACTGAAAAGCATGTCCTTTTCTTGGGTGTGTGTGTGTGTGTGTGGACGTGCTGTTGAAGCCATCAGACTCCTCCAACTAAGGGAGTGGCTCATCACATCTGTCTTCCGTCTCCACGGCGACCAGGGACGTCTTAACCATAAACAGGAAGTGTATGAGCGGCCAATGAGAGCTTCCTGTTCTAGCGAGGGGCTACTACGTGTCGTTTTCTTCTTGAATTCCGTCCAGGGAAACCAGTAGAGGAACACATTGGTCTCAGAGTAGTGAATGTCTTGGAGAGCAGGATGAATAGAACGTCTTATTCATGTATGTACTTACTCTGCAGCACTGGACTGGAGATGATTGAGTGGGAGATAATTGAAAGACATCTTTCTTTCTCTCTCCCCATCCCCCCACATTCCGGCTCCACTCCTTTCCTTCCTCTTTCTTCTCTCCTTCCCTGCACTCCATCTCTCCCTTCCCCCTCTTTACTTCTACCAACTCCCCTCCCTTTCCCTGCCTCCCCTCCTCACTCATACCGTTCTCTACCTTCTCTCCGTCCCCCCACTCCTCTCTCCTTCATCTTCACCCCCTTCTTCTCTCTGACCCTTTTATCCCCATCGTTCTGCCCTCTCCCTCTCCCTCTCCCTCTCCCTCTCCCTCTCTCTCCCCTTTACCCCCTCCCTCCTCCCCCAGTATGGGTTACTGTATCCTGGTGGCCCATGGCCTGGGGAGGTTGTGTTCTGTGGTAGGTCGCTGGGGCACCACGGCCCTGACCGTCTCCACGCTGCTGCTCCTCCTGCTCTTCTCCTGGAAGACCGTTCAGCAGAACGACATCTGGCTGTCCCGGGAGGCCCTCTTCAGGTCAGTGGTATGGGGTGAGTGGTGGGTGGGATGGGGTGTGTATGTGTGTGCGTGTCAGACTCTGGATTAATGTAATGGCTTGAGTTATTCATCACCAGTAGCACATTAGAGAGGCTCGCTCTTTCCACACACATTTTCTCTTCCTCTCTCCTACTATTTACCCTTCCTCTCTCCTTCCTTCCACACTCTCATTTCCATGTTGTTTTACAAGCCAGATTAATGGGTCTGAATATGAAGCTGTTTATTAGAACATGGCGAGGTCAGATTACATGCTAATCTTGTCGTGGATAATCGTCTCAGAAATATAACACTCTTACAAGAACTTGTAAATTCAATATAGGCTTTTAATATAAAATATCAGAAGCCGTGTCAGTCTGCGGAAAGACCAACTTCCATAAGCACTGACTCTGTTCTTATACACACACATAAAAATGAGTCGTTCACATACGTTAATTAAATTACTTCTCATACGTCATATGTTACCATTGTCTTTCATTTTCAGGCGTCCTGCTTGTTCATGCCCAATAACGCCTGTATCCGCTCTTGATTAGATTACAATGGTGCCAGGACCTTCTCAGTGTCCTAATATAAATATGCATTATGCCTATAGTCCATCTGTTGGTCATTTGGCTGGCCCCCTCTTTTGTGTGTCTCTCTGACTTCGGTATGTCCAGCTATTCTATGCACTTATGGCCTTGCTTTAGTTTCCTGTCCTAGACAATAGACAATGTACTTTACACACACACACACACACACACACACACACACACACACACACACACACACACACACACACACACACACACACACACACACACACACACACACACACACACACACACACACACACACACACACACACACACACACACACACAGGTGTATGCAAGCACACCCCCTGACCCTATCTACAGTATATGTCCTCAGCAGACGTTATCTCTCTCCCCTCCCAGACTCGGCCGCATGCTGTTTATCGATCAGTTTATCTGTCCATTCCTCTTTCTGTCTGCCTCGCTAACAGATAAGGACAGGCTGCTAAGACACCGCATTTCATCCCCCCATCCATCCCTCCCTACCTCCATCCATCCCTCCATACCTCCCTCCCTACCTCCATCCCTCCCTACCTCCATCCATCCATTCCTCCCTCCATCCATCCCCCCTACCTTCATCCCTCCCTACCTCCATCCATGCATCCATGCATCCATCCCTCCCTCCATCCATCCCCCCTACCTCCATCCCTCCCTACCTCCATCCATCCATCCCTCCCTCCATCCATCCCCCCTACCTCCATCCATCCCTCCCTCCCTACATCCATCCACCCCTCCCTCCCCTACCTCCATCCATCCCTCCCTCTCTACCTCCATCCATCCCTCCATCCCTCCCTCTCTACCTCCATCCATCCATCCCTCCCCCTACCTCCATCCATCCCTCCCTCCCCTACCTCCATCCATCCCTCCCTCTCTACCTCCATCCATCCCTCCCTCTCTACCTCCATCCCTCCCTCCATCCATCCCCCCTACCTCCATCCATCCATCCCTCCCCCCTACCTCCATCCATCCATCCCCCCTACCTCCATCCATCCCTCCCCCTACCTCCAACCCTCCCACCCTACCTCCACCTCCATCCACCCATCCATCCCTCCCCCTACCTGCCTCCCTACCTCCATCCATCCCTCCCTCCCTACCTCCATCCATCCCTCCATCCATCCCTCCCTCTCTACCTCCATCCCTCCCTCCATCCATCCCCCCTACCTCCATCCATCCATCCCTCCCCCCTACCTCCATCCATCCATCCCCCCTACCTCCATCCATCCCCCCCTACCCCATACCTCCAACCCTCCCACCCTACCTCCATCCATCCCCCCCTACCTCCATCCATCCATCCCTCCCCCTACCTGCCTCCCTACCTCCATCCATCCATCCCTCCCTCCATCCCTCCCTACCTCCATCCCTTCCTACCTCCATCCCTCCCTCCATCTATCCCTCTCTACCTCCATCCCCCCCTACCTCCATCCATCCATCCCTCCCCCTACCTGCCTCCCTACCTCCATCCATCCCTCCCTCCCTCCATCCCTCCCTACCTCCATCCATCCCTTCCTACCTCCATCCCTCCCTCCATCTATCCCTCTCTACCTCCATCCCTTCCTACCTCCATCCCTCCCTCCATCTATCCCTCTCTACCTCCATCCCTCCCTACCCCCATCCCTCCCTCCATCTATCCCTCTCTACCTCCATCCCTTCCTACCTCCATCCCTCCCTCCATCTATCCCTCTCTACCTCCATCCCTCCCTACCCCCATCCCTCCCTCCATCTATCCCTCTCTACCTCCATCCCTCCCTACCTCCATCCCTCCCTCCATCTATCCCTCTCTACCTCCATCCCTCCCTACCCCCATCCCTCACATAAAAACAAGCGCAATAGTGACAATTTCATGCAGCGCTAAAGGGACGTTTTAAGACCCACCAAAAGCAGGTCTTAACAGTAATGCAGTAGGTTTTGGCATGGAATGTGAGAGCGGAAGTGCAGCCTATCCAGCCATGACATAGTGCCTTTTGCACCGGTGAATATTGTAGTTAGAAACTATTGGTTTCCGTCCAAAACCAAGCATAGCCTACCCTCCACTTAATCAAGGCTGGTTTAGCAGCATCTCATAGGTGTGTCTTTTTATCCTGACCATTTGCCAAACAGCCTATGATTAAAGAGGTTTTAAATGTTCTACTGAGGGTGCTTTGAAATATTTGAGAGGTTTTAGCCCTCATACTTTTTATTATTCATAATTCACATATCTGCATAATTCATTTAACTTGTTCGAGTAGGCTATTCATCTCCATTTTCAAAGAGCGACCCTTGTTCGATTACCAAAGTGTTACTGTACAGTGTTACTGTAGCCTATGCTTTTTATTAAACTGTAGAGTGTTACTGTAGCCTATGCTTTTTATTAAACTGTAGTATCAATCCACAATGGACCAGGACAAATTCAGTGCCCCCAGTCGAATTGCAGTTGATGACAATGTAAAGACCATCAATAACCTATAGAACTTGAGCCAAACGCAGTAAAGGGTGACTGCACTTCCTGATTTGGCCTTTTTTCTCATTAAGAAACGCTAGCGTCCATGACTGAAGCCAAACGAGAGTTGTCTTGGGGGTGTGGTTTGATGTAGGTGTGCTATGTTCGCATATCCTGGCAGGTACTGTTGTTTGTCCCTCCTGAGTCACCGTAGCAACAACATAGCCACTTCCTCAAAATAGTCACTTCCTTAAAATAGTCAGAACTAATCTAAGATAAATGAAGAAATCTGTAACTAATTTAGACGTTGTTGCCGAAGAGGTCTTAGTCGCATAATTTTACATGTAGCTATGGTTTTTGGTGCGTTATTTCTCAAGTAAAAAAGCGTGCATGAAAAACTAGTCAGTGTACTGCATATAGTCTATCGAGTCAGGAAAGTCTGGCGGCGCACTCAGGACTGATTTCTGAGAACAATATCATGTCTACAACGTCAAACTATCGTAAATAAGCACAAGCTACACTACTGTTTATCAGCGCCCAAAATCACTTGCTAGCTAGTGCAAGCACACATTTGTTTCACTACCTCTCCTACTTATTCCTCATCCTCTCTCTCGCTCTCTCTACAGGTCTGGCATCCAGACGCTGCCTCACAACGCCAAGGTTCACTACAACTATGCCAACTTCCTGAAAGACAGAGGGCGCCACCAGGAGGCCATCCACCACTACAAAACTGCTCTCAGGTCAGTTATAGTGTCCATAATGACAGAGCTTTTGCTGTTTACACCACTACAAATCTGCTCTAAAGTCAGTCTCGGTGTCCAATAAAGTAAAACTACAGTAATATGAGGGGGTTTACGTGTTTCATCCTGATCACCATGTCAATGGGACACAGTCCCACCAAACCACAGTCATTCCTCAACCACAATAACACCATCAGCTTTCAACGTTGAGGGATTCGGTCATTCCGCCAAACCCACATGTTTGGAACCTCAGGTGACCTCAGTCACTCCAGGACCTGAAAGATAAAGTTTTCAAGTTTAAATTACAGTTGAGGTAAGAAAGTTTGGCTCCAAACCTCAATCAGCAAGCGGTCATGAAACGGTCAGGTAGGTGTCAACGGAGAACAGCCCTTCGCCCATGCACCAGGACAAACAGAGGACATCCTTCTTCATATGGCATGTCGTCCCTATAATGTCTAGACTGTACCTCCAGGCCTTAAGTAACTAGAATGAATTACTTTAAGTAGGAGACACGTTATTGATTGTCTTAGGTTGATGGTCCGCCCACTCAATTAATTACAAAACACTATTTTATTAAATCAGAGGAACTCTGTTTGCTGCACATAAATGCATAAAGCCGCACACACACTCTCTTGCTTACACACACACACACACACACACACACACACACACACACACACACACACACACACACACACACACACACACACACACACACACACACACACACACACACACACACACACACACACACACTCACAGACACACACACACACAGACACAGACACAGACACAGACACACACACACTAGATTGCATATTCTCAAGCATGTAATGGCCTTGTCTCAGCTCGATGCTTGCACCCCATTCATCTCAGTGAGATACACACACGCAGCACTGTACCTAATGAAAGAGGGGATCCATTTGTTCTGCCTGTCACTGGCCCTGGCTCCTACAGACCTAGAAGGCTATATATTTATCCCCCAGTCCAGCTTTCCCTTTTTCTCGTCCCCCTCTCTTCCCTCCCCCTACCCTCCCCCCTTCTTCTTGAGTCATAACTGATGATCCTTACAGTGCTCTGTCATTTAGTTTATGTGTGGTTGTGTGTGTGTGTGTGAGAGTTGTTTGTCTCAGTCATCAGTATTTGACTGAAGGAAATCATGCTGTGTGTCCTATACTACTGTATCTGTCTCTCTTCCCTCCTCCTCTCTCCCCTCCTCCTCTCGCCTCTCTCTCTCCTCCTCTCTTCCCTCCTCCTCTCTCCCCTCCTCCTCTCTCCCCTCCTCCTCTCGCCTCTCTCCCCCCTCCTCTCTCCTCCTCTCCCCCCTCCTCTCTCCTCTCTCCCAGTGTACCAGGGGCTGGCTAGAGCCAGTTTGACTTATTTGGACAGAAGGGTTTAGGTCCAGTGGGATCATTCTTTTCTCTTTCTGCAGTTTGTTCTTTTTACCTTTCTATTCCCCCTGGCAGAGATGTAGATGCTCACTGAAGGATGCTCCGTGAGCCGGCTTAGCTAGAGAGTGTGTGTGTGTGTGTGTATAGGGATCCATATCTCAGACCTCCATCAGTTCCATTCCCCCGCTTCTATATTCCTCATCCCCCTATCCATCCATCTCTCCATCCTCCGAATACCAAATCATTTCATCCACTCCTTCCCCTTCCCCTTTTCCTATCTCTGTTTCATCCCTCCATGTAGTTAAAGACAGACTAGCAGAAGTGTGCTCCCCCCTCACTCTCTTTTCCTGTTCCCCTCTAATGCCTTCTCCTGCCTGTATCTACATACAGCCACAGGATCCTGCAGGTGTGCTGTTATAATCCTGTCCAGAACCCTTTGCTGCTTTTATCCCACTGCAAACCACATGACTCTCTACACAGAGGCTGCTCTGAAATGATACTCTTTTCTCTATATAGTCCACTACCTTCGACCAGTTCCCATCGGTTTTGTCAAAGGTAGTGTACTGTATAGGGAATAGGCAGAAATACTTTAAGAAATGAGGAGATGGTAAACTCCATTCGATTCTTATTAACGGTCATTGTATACGTTGCTTGTATGTTGTCAATGGGCCGCACTGGGCATTCTGGGTCATTCTGGACAAATGGTCAAGTGGGAGTCAATTTTGCCCTAGCTCAAAAATGTGCATGAATTACGTGAACGAGAAACACAACATTACAAATATTACCAAAATGTGAAATAATGAACTTGTTCTCTTTAATACCATATAGCTTTGATATCGTGACATTACATAGGTAGAAGGGATTGTGTGACGCTTAACTCAGCAACTGCGCGACGCAGCATGACAACGTGAACGCGATTGGTCTACAGTCTGCTGGGCGAGGCATTATACTTTACATTACACATTCATTGGCCAATGACATTACCATCTCCTAATTTCTTCAAGTACTTCTGGAATAGGGTGCTCTTTTTCAGACACTGACAAACTTTAACCCCCAGGCACTTTACTTCCACTTTTCAATTATTTTCGTAGGTCATTTTTCTTGTTTTTCATTTGGGCTAAAAAGTGATAAGAGAGAGAGTCTGTGTTGTTATACCCTGGAGTTGTGGGTTTTGTTGCATTCTTTCGAGGTTGTTTTATTCGTTTGTTTTTCAGGTTTCGTGTTCTGGTCCCTTGCTAAGACATTAGATTCGGGGATGGTGTGTGCGGGGATCAATAGTGTGCTTACGGCAGTGTGCGTGCCACTAAGTCCACACTGCTTCCTTTCTAGGCAGTGTCACACTGAAAGGCGACATAAACTGTGACTCATTAGCCAATGGAAAGGAGACTGAGTTGCCATGGAAATGGACACGGTTGTCGTGGCGTTGTTTCACCTCTTGCCCCCGGGGTTGTGATGGGTGTGTCTCATAGTTATGCCACTAATAATACAAATGGGTTGCAATTACATGCCACCTTTGACTCGATCCTTTCTTAAAGCACTCAATGTCCTATATAAGGTCCGTTTCATGCCTTATTCAGGAGCTCTAGAATGATTGATTTACAGAAGCCATTCTGTGTACGATAACCGTTATCAGGATAACAACCACTTATTCTAATGACGGTATCATGGGGGTCATGTCGTCTTCTTGTAGCGCTATGGGGTCATGTAAGGCTACATGAGAAGGGTCACATGTCCCCAAAAGTGCTAAATTGCTTCCTGTCGTCGTCACTGATTTCAAGGACCAGACGAATCAGGCACCTTTTCAACCATTAGCGGTCATCACAAAATGTGATGAAGGAAGAATGTTTTCTTCAGATTGGAACTTGAAGAGTTTTTTTCCCCCTTCTCCTCTCACTGAACTACTTTCCTGCTCTTCTCCTTTCTTCCTCCCTTCCTCCTCCTCTAACCTCTCCAGGTTGTACCCTCGCCATGCCAGTGCTATGAACAACCTGGGTACTCTGACACGCCACCCAGAGGATGCCGAGCACTACTACAGGACCGCCCTGGACACCAACCCCCAGCACAACAGAGCCCTGTTCAACCTGGGAAACCTGCTCAAGTAGGATATACACACACACCTGCATACATATGCACACACATGCATGGACACATGACATGCGCGCGCACACACA